>NW_025533827.1:117500-127500 GCF_020615455.1 Coregonus clupeaformis | reverse complement strand
GTGTGTGTGTCTCTCTGTGTGTGTGTCTGTGTGTGTGTGTGTATCTGTGTGTGTGAGTCTCTCTGTGTGTGTGTCTCTCCGTGTGTGTGTCTCTCTGTGTGTTTGTCTCTCTGTGTGTGTGTCTCTCTGTGTGTGGCTCTCTGTGTGTTTGTCTCTCTGTGTGTCTGTCTGTGTGTGTGTCTCTCTGTGTGTGTCTCTGTGTGTGTGTGTGTGTGTGTGTCTCTCTGTGTGTGTCTATCTGTGTGTGTCTCTCTCTGTGTGTGTGTCTCTCTGTGTGTGTCTCTGTGTGTTTTTGTCTCTCTGTGTGTGTCTGTCTGTGTGTGTGTCTCTTTGTGTGTGTCTCTCTGTGTGTGTCTCTCTGTGTGTGTGTCTCTCTCTGTGTGTGTCTGTCTGTGTGTGTCTCTGTGTGTGTGTCTCTGTGTGTGTGTGTCTGTCTCTGTGTGTCTCTCTGTGTGTGTGTCTATCTGTGTGTGTGTCTCTGTGTGTGTGTCTATCTGTGTGTGTCTCTCTGTGTGTCTCTCTCTCTGTGTCTCTCTGTGTGTGTCTCTCTCTGTGTGTCTCTCTCTGTATGTATCTCTGTGTGTTTCTCTCTGTGTGTGTCTCTCTGTCTGTCTCTCTCTGTGTGTCTCTCTGCGTGTGTCTCTCTGTGTGTGTCTCTCTGTGTGTCTCTCTGTGTGTGTCTCTCTGTGTGTCTCTCTCTGTGTGTCTCTCTGTGTGTGTCTCTCTCTGTGTGTCTCTCTCAGTGTTAATCTCTGTGTGTGTCTTTCTGTGTGTCTTTCTCTCTGTGTCTCTCTGTGTGTGTCTCTCTCTGTATGTATCTCTGTGTGTTTCTCTCTCTGTGTGTCTCTCTCTGTGTGTCTCTCTGTGTGTCTCTCTCTCTCTCTGTGTCTATCTGTGTGTCTCTCTGTGTGTCTCTCTGTGTCTATCTGTGTGTCT
Source organism: Coregonus clupeaformis (assembly GCF_020615455.1). Classification (NCBI taxonomy): domain Eukaryota; kingdom Metazoa; phylum Chordata; class Actinopteri; order Salmoniformes; family Salmonidae; genus Coregonus; species Coregonus clupeaformis. The sequence continues at coordinate 126,564 of NW_025533827.1, read as the reverse complement.
CTCTGTGTGTGTCTCTCTGTGTGTCTATCTGTGTGTCTCTCTGTGTGTCTCTCTGTGTGTCTCTGTGTGTGTCTCTCTCTGTGTGTCTCTCTGTGTGTGTCGCTCTGTGTGTGTCACTCTGTGTGTGTCTCTCTGTGTGTCTCTCTCTGTGTGTCTCTCTCTGTATGTATCTCTGTGTGTTTTTCTCTGTGTGTGTCTCTCTGTCTGTCTCTCTCTGTGTGTCTCTCTGTGTGTGTCTCTCTGTGTGTGTCTCTATGTGTGTCTCTCTGTGTGTGTCTCTCTGTGTGTCTCACTCTGTGTGTCTCTCTGTGTGTGTCTCTCTGTGTGTCTCTCTCTCTGTGTGTCTATCTGTGTGTCTCTATGTGTGTCTCTCTGTGTCTATCTGTGTGTCTCTCTGTGTGTGTCTCTCTGTGTGTCTATCTGTGTGTCTCTCTGTGTGTCTCTCTGTGTGTCTCTGTGTGTGTCTCTCTGTGTGTGTCTCTCTGTGTGTGTCTCTGTGTCTCTCTCTGTGTGTCTCTCTCTGTGTGTCTCTCTGTGTGTGTGTCTCTCTGTGTGTGTCTCTCTCTGTGTGTCTCTCTGTGTGTGTCTCTCTGTGTGCATCCTCCTTATTTTGCATTAGTGACTCAAATAAGTTTTCCTCTGTGTTTGTACCAGGTGTCAGTGTGACTACACTCAGTACAATAATTGGTCTGGCCCGCTCTCTCTCTCCCTGTCTCTCAAACACACACACACACACACACACACACACACACACACACACACACACACACACACACACACACACACACACACACACACACACACACACACACACACACACACACACACACACACACACACACACACTCCTTGTGTTCTGCTGACAGTGTTAGGTCTATGGAAACCTCTGAGCTCCCTAAATGGATTTAACTTGTTTGGTTAAGAACTGTTGGCCAGCCAGAGAAATATGAACGACCTCCCAAAAACTCTTCCTGAATCTCAAATGACACCTTATTTAGTGCACTTCTTTTGACCAGAGTCCTATGGGAAAGTAGTGCACTACAAAAGGAATAGGGTGCCATTTGAGACAGCCTCGCTCCTTGCCTTGACTCCTGCAGTAAAGGTGAACCAAAGTTCCTCTACTTCCTCGCTCTCTCTCTACAGTGTGTGTGTGTGTGTGTGTGTGTGTGTGTGTGTGTGTATATGTGTGTGTGCGTGTGTGTCTGAGTTTACAGCCAAATCTCTCTTTAACTGGCCTTTGATAAATGTATATCCCCTTACTCGCAAACACATTCATGCACACACACACACACTCACACACACACACACACGCACGCACGCACGCACACACACTCGCACGCACGCACGCACGCACGCACGCATCCAAACCACTGCCCCCTCAGATAGCTATGGTGAAGCCAGTGTACCTCCAATTACTGGGTTGTGTGTGTGTTTGTGTGTGTGTGTGTGTGTGTGTGTGTGTGTGTGTGTGCTTGTGTGCGGAATGGTTTGGGTAATTGGGAATGGGCTCGGAATGCCGGTCGGGAAAATGGCCGGGAACGCGGTGCTCCCTTCGGAGCGACTTTTCCGGATGAGACACAGGGAGCTGTCAGGTGGAACGGATAGGATGTCGGAATGATGATTGTGGGTCAGAACGGGGCAGAGTGTGTGTGTGTGTGTGTGTGTGTGTGTGTGTGTGTGTGTCTGTGTGTGTCTGAGTGGTGTGTGTCTGTGTGTGTCTGAGTGGTGTGTGTCAGTAAGATGGCGTTCAGATCAGCTTGTTTAAACACTGACCTCAGGCACACACACAGGTTCTCTAACGAGAGACAGAACGGAGACGGTAATTAGCTTAACGGTCAAACGGCCTGGCCAAATCCTATTACAAGCCAAAATAGAGAGAGAGCAAGAGAGAGAGAAGAGAGAGGAAGAGAGAGAGAAGAGAGCAAGAGAGAGAGAAGAGATGCAGAGCGAGAGAAGAGAGAGGAAAAGAGAGAAGAGAGAGGCAGAGAGAGAGAGAGAAGAGAGAGGAAGAGAGAGAAGAGAGAGGCAGAGAGAGAGAGAGAGAAGAGAGAGGAAGAGAGAGAGGAGAGAGGCAGAGAGAGAGAAGATTGACCTCAGGTAACCTACCCAATGAGAAGAGGAGACTGACCTCAGGTGACCTGCTCAGCTACCTGTGTATGTATTTTTATTCCACAGATTCTGATAAGATCCTAGATGTTATCACAGGCATAGCTGTTCCCATGAACACTTCCATAGTTTGTAGGGGGTCTCAGAAGATTTCAGAAGAGTAGGAAGTCAGAAGAGTAGGAAGTCAAAAGAGCAGGAAGTCAGAAGAGCAGGAAGTCAGAAGAGCAGGAAGTCAGAAGAGTAGTAAGTCAGAAGAGCAGGAAGTCAGAAGGGCAGGAAGTCAGAAGAGCAGGAAGTCAGAAGAGTAGGAAGTCAGAAGTGTAGGAAGTCAGAAGAGCAGGAAGTCAGAAGAGTAGTAAGTCAGAAGAGCAGGAAGTCAGAAGAGTAGTAAGTCAGAAGAGCAGGAAGTCAGAAGTGTAGGAAGTCAGAAGAGCAGGAAGTCAGAAGAGTAGGAAGTCAGAAGAGTAGGAAGTCAGAAGAGCAGGAAGTCAGAAGAGTAGGAAGTTAGAAGAGTAGGAAGTCAGAAGAGCAGGAAGTCAGAAGTGTAGGAAGTCAGAAGGGCAGGAAGTCAGAAGAGTAGGAAGTCAGAAGAGCAGGAAGTCAGAAGAGTAGGAAGTCAGAAGAGCAGGAAGTCAGAAGAGCAGGAAGTCAGAAGAGTAGGAAGTCAGAAGAGCAGGAAGTCAGAAGAGTAGGAAGTCAGAAAAGTAGGAAATCAGAAGAGCAGGAAGTCAGAAGTGTAGGAAGTCAGAAGAGCAGGAAGTCAGAAGAGTAGGAAGTCAGAAGGGCAGGAAGTCAGAAGAGTAGGGAGTCAGAAGAGCAGGAAGTCAGAAGAGTAGGAAGTCAGAAGAACAGGAAGTCAGAAGAGTAGGAAGTCAGAAGAGCACGAAGTCAGAAGAGTAGGAAGTCAGAAGAGCAGGAAGTCAGAAGAGTAGGAAGTCAGGAGAGTAGGAAGTTAGAAGAGTAGGAAGTCAGAAGAGTAGGAAGTCAGAAGAGCAGGAAGTCAGAAGAGCAGGAAGTCAGAAGAGCAGGAAGTCAGAAGGGCAGGAAGTCAGAAGGGCAGGAAGTCAGAAGAGTAGGAAGTCAGAAGGGCAGGAAGTCAGAAGACTAGGAAGTCAGAAGAGCAGGAAGTCAGAAGAGTAGGAAGTCAGAAGAGTAGGAAGTCAGAAGAGCAGGAAGTCAGAAGTGTAGGAAGTCAGAAGAGCAGGAAGTCAGAAGAGTAGGAAGTCAGAAGAGCAGGAAGTCAGAAGAGTAGGAAGTCAGAAGAGCAGGAAGTCAGAAGAGTAGGAAGTCAGAAGAACAGGAAGTCAGAAGAGTAGGAAGTCAGAAGAGCAGGAAGTCAGAAGAGTAGGAAGTCAGAAGAGCAGGAAGTCAGAAGAGTAGGAAGTCAGGAGAGTAGGAAGTTAGAAGAGTAGGAAGTCAGAAGAGTAGGAAGTCAGAAGAGCAGGAATTCAGAAGAGCAGGAAGTCAGAAGAGCAGGAAGTCAGAAGAGCAGGAAGTCAGGAGAGTAGGAAGTCAGAAGGGCAGGAAGTCAGAAGGGCAGGAAGTCGAGGTGAGACTCGGATGAAGAGATATACAGAAAAACATGACTGTTTTAGGACCCCATGACATCACATGTTCACCTCTCACAATAGTGACATTGAGAGAGGTGAGAGAGGAAGGCTTTAGTCCTCTCCCAAGACGTTCCTTGTGACCTTTCTCAGTGTTCCGGAATGTTCCAGAACGTTCCAGAATGTTTCCATCCACTGTGAGAGAATGATTCCACTCTAATTCCTCCAGTTTTTTTTTCAAAGGACCAGAACATCAGGCAATGGTCATGCTGTTTTTCTCAACAAACTCTCACAGTCTCACTGCAGAATGAGACGTTTATCCACGTTTCTCCAAACATCTGATTCAGAAGTTGCTCCTGTTCGGGAACGGGTCTCTATACTTAAAAAATGTATTTATGCATATCGGGTTCCGGATGGGAAAGCCCCAGGTCCATTTCGGAACGGGTTTGACTTTTGGACCCGTAAAGAGAGAAACGGAAAGAAAAGAGAGAGAGATAATTAAACATAAAACAGATTAACAGTTCACTTCCTCCTCAGAAAAGCTGAGACGAGAGTGGAGCCACGGTTTTATTGCTGAGTCAGAAAGAGTTGAGATGAGAGCAGAGCCACAGTTGTATTGCTGAGTCAGAAAGAGTTGAGATGAGAGCAGAGCCACAGTATTATTAGTCAAAAAGATTATCCACGGTCCTGCATCATGGTCCAACGTCACGGTCCGACCACTGCGTCAGGGTTCAGGGCCAACCATACTCCCATGACCAAGAGTGGCCCCCAATCTTAGGGTCCTGTCAACTCCCACCCCTCCCCTCTCCCCCCTCATCTCCCCCCGCTCTCCCCCAAGAGAAGACTTTAAACAACCCCCCCACCCTCTACACCCTCCCCTCTCAGCTTGTAGTAATTACCATAAATTGAAAACTTGCATCCTGATTGCTTGTAACAACTTGGACAGCTTCCAATATTCCTCATTCTCTCCCCCTCTCTTTCTCTCTCTCCCTCTCCTCCTCTCTCTCTATATCTCTCTCTCTCTCTCCCTCTCCCCCTCCCCCTCTCTCTCTCTCTCTCTCTCTCCCTCTCCCCCTCCCCCTCTCTCTCTCCCTCTCTCTCTCACTCTCCCCCTCTCTCTCACTCTCCCCCTCTCTCTCTCCCTCTCTCTCTCCCTCTCCCCCTCTCCCCTCTCTCTCTCCCCTCTCTCTCCCTCTCCTCCTCTCTCCCTCCCTCTCTCTCTCCCTCTCCCCCTCTCTCTCTCTCTCCTACCATTGCTGAAGAGCTGTTGGACAACCGCAAAAGCTGTCACAGACGTTCTCGTCAGAAGAGAGGGGGCCTTGATGAGAGAGAAAACAAGGGATGAACGGACAAAGAGGAGGAGGAGAAAACCCAGGCAGATCGCTCAAGTGTGACTTTGAAACTGGTCGTTTGTCTTGAGGACGTCGGGAAAGGTTTTCAAAACCGGACGCTAGAGTTGCAACAGTGAGCTCTGTTATTTGATCCTAGTGGTGGACACTAAGGGTCTTTACGGGTCCAAAAGTCAAACCCGTTCCGAAATGGACCTGGGGCTTTCCCATCCGGAACCCGATATGCATAAATACATTTTTTAAGTATAGAGACCCGTTCCCGAACAGGAGCAACTTCTGAATCAGATGTTTGGAGAAACGTGGATAAACGTCTCATTCTGCAGTGAGACTGTGAGAGTTTGTTGAGAAAAACAGCATGACCATTGCCTGATGTTCTGGTCCTTTGAAAAAAAAACTGGAGGAATTAGAGTGGAATCATTCTCTCACAGTGGATGGCAACATTCTGGAACGTTCTGGAACATTCCGGAACACTGAGAAAGGTCACAAGGAACGTCTTGGGAGAGGACTAAAGCCTTCCCTCGTTTTGGCTCCAAATGACATACTAAGTGGGAGAATATGGTTGCAGTGTGTGTCTGTGTGTGTCCGTGTGTGTGTGTGTGTGTGTGTGTGTGTGTTTGCACGTTTGATGATGTTTGTTGATGTGCGTTTTTTGTTTGTTTCTCTGTGTGTGTGTGTGTGTGTGTGTGTGTGTGAGTTTGCACATATTTTTTTATGTGTGTGTATCTGTGTGCGTGAATGTGTGTCCTCGTCTTGGTCTCAACTGAAACACTAAGTGGGATGGCTGGAATTTAAACATTCTCACAGATTCCACCTCTTCAAAGCCTCAACGCTCGTAGGTCTGAGTTCTGGAGGACTGGGTTGGTCTTTGCCAACAAAACAAAAAGACACGGCTGAGTCTAAGATCCTTCGTTGGCAGACATCATGATTCTCTGACAGTAGGACATCATGCTTCTCTGACAGTAGGACATCATATTTCTCTGACAGTGGGACATCATATTTCTCTGACAGTGGGACATCATCTTCCCTGACAGTGGGACATCATCTTCCCTGACAGTGGGACATCATCTTCCCTGACAGTGGGACATCATCTCCTCGTTAGGCCACAAACGGAATAAATAAAACATCATACCAAAGTTATTCTTCTGACGCTCATTTGCATAATGGTGTTTGGAGATGAGAACCCTGTTGATTTTCACATTCACACACTCACATTCACACACTCACATTCACACACACACACACTCACATTCACACACACACACTCACATTCACACACACACTCACATTCACACACACACACACACTCACATTCACACACACACACACACACACACACACACTCACATTCACACACACACACACACTCACATTCACACACACACACACACACACACTCACATTCACACACAAACACACTCACATTCACACACACACACTAATTTCTGTAAAAAATTAGGACATCCCATAAAATATGTAAAAATGAGGACGTTTCTGAAGGGACTAGAGAGAAGAGGTGGCATGTGTCTTGTGGTTTTAAAAACAGAAACACATGTTAATGTTCATCCATATGTCTTAATAAAGTTTTTAAATATTTTGCAGTTCCTTCCTACAAACGCAATACCTCTGACCTCAGATATAAAAAACTATAACAGAAGAAAGAGAGAGAGAAAGAAAGAAAGAAAGAAAGAAAGAAAGAAAGAAAGAAAGAAAGAAAGAAAGAAAGAAAGAAAGAAAGAAAGAAAGAAAGAAAGAAAGAAAGAAAGAAAGAAAGAAAGAAAGAAAGAAAGAAAGGGGTCATATAGAGCATAAGAGAGAGAAAGAAAGAGAGGAAAAGAGACTGAAAAAAGAGGAAGATAGCAAATAATCTAGTTACACAAATAACGTGCGAACTGGTTGGCTAATCAGATTCAGCTTTCTGCTCTCCAATTGGCTGATCAAGGGTTCCACAGGGAGTTGAGCAACAAGATATATCGGTCTGACTTCATGTCCCGATGTCCTTGGACAAATGTTTACTTCTGACGAGTGAACTGGCTTCGTCTGCCGATGTTCTGTGACAAACGTATTACATTTAGGGCACACAGAAACAAACTCTACAGGTAAGTTTAGTTATTGATTCTTACTGGTCTTTGCTAAATCATTGTGGATGAAGAGCTCCAGCTCTGTAGACTGCAGGTTCAACCCTAGTTTTCAGTAGTAGTTTTGCCCCTTAGTGGCCGGTTTTGACGCCGTCTCACGACGTCCTGGGGACCTGCACAAATGTCATATTTCGTGATCCCTCTGAGCTGAGCTGCTGAATGGAACAATCAACACACTTCTTACAATGGTGCCTTGACTAATCAATGACCATATAAATCATCAGAGAGATGAGGAGATCACAGGGTCAGAGAGATGAGGAGATCACAGGGTCAGAGAGATGAGGAGATCGCAGGGTCTCCTCACCTCTCCTCACCCCTCCTCAACCCTCCTCACCTCTCCTCACCCCTTCTCACCTCTCCTCACCCCTCCTCAACTCTCCTCACCCCTCCTCACCTCTCTTCAACCCTTCTCACCTCTCCTCAACCCTCCTCTCTCTCCTCATCTCTCCTCAACCCTCCTCACCCCTCCTCACCTCTCCTCACCTCTCTTCAACCCTTCTCACCTCTCCTCACCCCTCCTCAACCCTCCTCACCTCTCCTCACCCCTCCTCACCTCTCCTCACCCCTCCTCTATCTCCTCATCTCTCCTCAACCCTCCTCACTCCTCCTCACCCCTCCTCCCCTCTCCTCACCCCTCCTCACCTCTCCTCAACCCTCCTCACCTCTCCTCACCCCTCCTCACCTCTCCTCACCCCTCCTCACCCCTCCTCACCTCTCCTCACCACTCCTCACCTCTCCTCACCACTCCTCACCCCTCCTCACCTCTCCTCTCCTCACCCCTCCTCACCTCTCCTGACCCCTCCTCACCCCTCCTCACCTCTCCTCACCCCTGTGATATCCCTGTCTCTGTGACCCTGTGAGGTCCCCCGTCTCTCTGACCCTGTGACCACCGCGTCTCTCTGATCCTGTCTGTGATCTCCCTGTCTCCCTCTCCAGTGCTGTTGTTTCCAACATAACAGTCAAGCTTCACCTCCTGCCTAACTCACCCTGCTGCTGCCATGAAGATCGTGTTTGACTGTCGGACGGGTTGATGGGTTGAACGCATTGGAGTAACCCTATATGTTACCCTTCCAGTAACCGGTGGATTGCATGTGGCTTACAGACAGACTGTACAGATGTAAGATCTTAATTTGATCTAGTTTGCTACAGCAGGAAAAGAATCCTGCAGCAACAGGAAATGTGAATTATGTGGATTCTAATTAGAGGTTGATACTTTTTTCGTAAAAGGGAAAATCAAGTTTGAAATTTCTAACTTTGCATTGGAGCAACCCTGAAGTATTTCATTTAATCTGTGGGATTTCCTGCGTTTTGCCTCATACTAAAACTAAAATTTACATTAGAAATTTACATTTACGTCATTTAGCAGACGCTCTTATCCAGAGCGACTTACAAATTGGTGCATTCACCTTATGATAGCCAGTGGGATAACCACTTTACCATTTATTTATTTTTGCTTCCTTTTTTTTATTTATTTGTTATTTCATTTTTAAATTGTAATATTAGTTTTTAATTATTATTTTTCCTTTTTTTTTTTATATATATATTTTGTAAAAAATATTTTTATGGGGGTGGGGTAGGGGGGTGGGATAGATGGATTACTTTTATACTATCCCAGGTATTCCTTAAAGAGGTGGGGTTTCAAGTGTCTCCGGAAGGTGGTGAGTGACTCCGCTGTCCTGATGTCGTGAGGGAGCTTGTTCCACCATTGGGGTGCCAGAGCAGCGAACAGTGATTGTATTAGGGTGATTGAGTTCCTGTCTCTGTGACACCTTGCCCCTAGATGTGTGGGTCTGTGTGTTTGTGAGTTGATTCCTCTCTTCCTACACCGTTGTCCTGTCTCTGCCAACCTTCCTCCGTCTGATGATGGATGACGGGTGGGGACTGTGAAAACTCACCTCTTGAGGTGTGTGTGTGTGTGTGTGTGTTT
>NW_025533827.1:87500-115000 GCF_020615455.1 Coregonus clupeaformis | reverse complement strand
ATATATCTGGGATTGGGAATATATCTGGGATTGGGAATGTATCTGGGATTGGGAATATATCTGGGATTGGGGATATATCTGGGATTGGGAATATATCTGGGATTGGGAACATATCTGGGCGGAGAAGAGTCTCAGGTTTGTGGAATGATTTGAAGTTTGAATTGATCTTAAATAAGTTATATAATACATGCCATTTCGCAGAAACTTTTATCCAAAGTGATTTACAGTCAAACTTGCGTACATTTTTACGTATGGGTAGTTCTGGGAATTGAACCCACTATCATTACAAGAGCCAGCCTCTACCAATTGAGCTACAGAGCTACTTCCTATGGGGGGAATTCTGACCCGAGTTAAATATCAGTTAACGGAACTCGCCTGTGGTCCTCTGTAGCTCAGCTGGTAGCGCACGGCACTTGTAACGCCAAGGTAGTGGGTTCGATCCCCGGGACCACCCATACACAAAAATGTATGGACGCATGACTGTAAGTCGCTTTTGGATAAAAGCGTCTGCTAAATGGCATATTATTATTATTATATCTCATATTAATCTTCTCAGTCTATGACAAACAGAAAGTGTTTTTTTGTTTAACGTATATTAATTATTTGAGATGAATGGAATTTTTGTCTCATCTGACCAGTGTCACACCCTGGCTAATGGACTCTAGTTATTGAGCCAGAGTGTGTTTGTTTCTATGTGTTCTGTTTCTATGTTGGGTGTTCTAGGTTGTTTATTTCTATGTTTGACTGAGTGACTCCCAATCAGAGGCAACGAGTGTCAGCTGTGTGCTGGTTGTCTCTGATTGGGAGCCATATTTAACTGTCTGTGTTTCACTTTGTGTTTGTGGGTTTTTGTTCCTTGTCGGTCTTTGTCACCGTGGACTTCACGAGTCATTTATTGTTTTGTGTAGTGTGCTTATTATCACTGACGGTAATAAAGTCAATCATGTTCGCTCAACACGCTGCGTATTGGTCTACTTCTCGTCAAGACGATCGTGACAGAAAAACCCACCATACCAAGACTAAGCAGCGTGTCCAGGAGCAGGCAGCCTGGACGTGGGAGCAGATCTTGGACGGGCAGGGGTCCTGGACCTGGGAGGAAATCCTGGCCGGGATGGATCGCCGCCATGGAGTGAGACGGTGGAGAGGCGACGGAGAGAGGAGCAGCGGCGCTCAGCAGGGTCAACGTCGGACAGGCGAGAGGCAACCCCAAAAAATTTTTAGGGGGGGGCACACGGCAGGGACGACAAGGGAGCAGGAGGTAGTGTTGCAGAGGATGGAGCATTTGGAGGCGATAAGGGAAAGGGTGAGAAAGGAGGCACGGCGAGAGGAACTCGGTAGGCAGCTGAGGGAGCGGGGGGTTATGACGAAACCCAGTCCCGCTCCTCACACCAAGCAAGTGGTGTGCGTCACCAGTCCGGTCCGGCCCGTTCCTGTTTCCCGCACTAAGTGTAAGGTGCACGCCGCCAGCCCAGCCCGGCATGTTCCTGCCCCTCACACCAAGCCTACGGTGCGAGTCGTCAGCCTGGTCCAACCGTTCCCTGCTCCACGCACCAAGCCTACGGTGTGCGTCGCCAGCCCAGCCCGGCCTGTCCCTGCTCCACGCACCAAGCCTACGGTGTGCGTCGCCAGCCCAGCCCGGCCTGTCCCTGCTCCACGCACCAAGCCTACGGTGCGCGTCGCCAGCCCGGCCCGGCCTGTTCCGGCCACTCGCACCAAGCCAGGGGTGCGAGTCGTCAGCCTGGTCCAGCCCGTTCCTGCCACTCCCACCAAGCCAGGGGTGCGAGTCGTCAGCCTGGTCCAGCCCGTTCCTGCTACTCGCACCAAGCCAGGGGTGCGAGTCGTCAGCCTGGTCCAGCCCGTTCCTGCTACTCGCACCAAGCCAGGGGTGCGAGTCGTCAGTCCGGTGAGGCCCGGTTCTGCTACTCGCACTAAGCCAGGGGTGCGCATCGTCAGCCCGGTCCGGCCCGTTGCTGCTCCATGCACCAGGCCAGGGGCATCGTCAGCCAGGTCCGGTCCTTTCCTGCCTCACGCACCAGGCCAGGGGTGCGCGTCGTTTGTCCGGCACGGACCGTGCCAGGGTCACCGGTGCCTAACCAGGTGCCGGTCAACGGCTCCATAACGGAGCTGAGGCTAGCCGCTCCTGCTATGTCCAGGTCAGCTCCAGCCAGCGGGTACTTGGATTCTTTTATTTTCACGGATAGTACTTAAGAAACTCCAAATACGAATAAAGTGGCATTATTTCGAGAATAACGTTGAAATTAAACTTCAACTATAAAGTCGAAATATTTTGAGAATAAACTCGAAGTTTCCTGTAGAGAATAAAGCCAAAATGTTGAGAATAATTGTGAGTTATATTTTAAGATTAAAGTAGGTGATTTGGTGAATTGCATGCCTCCCTGGCTCTTTTACCACATAATAACCATATTATTATAAGTATTAGGACCTTTAAGAGGTCATCGATCTATTAGGCCTACATTTCGATAAATGATTATTTAAAGAAAGGGAGAATCCATCTATATATTCACATTTCTGAAACGTCAGGAATTAAAATGGAATTGACCCCAACCCTGGTTATTATGTGCAAACAAAGTAGGGGTGCTAGGGAGGCAGGGAGGCAGGGAGATAGGGAGACAATGATGCAGGGAGGCAGGGAGCCAGGGAGGCAGGGAGGCAGGGAGGCAGGGAGACAGGGAGCCAGGGAGCCAGGGAGGCAGGGAGGTAGGGAGGCATCCAATTAACCAAATCCCCTTTTTTGATCTGAAAATATATTATTCTCAAAATGTAACTTTATCCTTGAAATTTTGACTTCATTCTCAATATTACATTTTGAGTTTATTCTCGAAATACTTCAACTTTATTCTTGAAGTTTAATTTCTAGTTCATTATTTTTTACCAGGGTCCATAGGTTAAAGGTAGTGCACTATATAGGGAATAGGGTGCCATTCTCTGGTCTAAAGTAGTGCACTATATAGGGAACAGGGTGCCATTCTCTGGTCTAAAGTAGTGCACTATATAGGGAATAGGGTGCCATTCTCTGGTCTAAAGTAGTGCACTATATAGGGAACAGGGTGCCATTCTCTGGTCTAAAGTAGTGCACTATATAGGGAATAGGGTGCCATTTGGGACGGAATCTTACAAACGTTCCAAACTCTAACTCTGGAATGGGACGGAATCTTCAAGGGACCGGAATGCTGGGCCAAAAAGAACCAGACACCAGAGAGAAGGATAGAGGCCTCAGGGGGGAGGGAGGGAGGGAGAGGAGGGAGACGAGTGAGGGATGGAGGGAGGGAGGGAGAAAATACGACGAGAGGTCAAGTGGGAATTCTAGTATTTAGGCAGAGGATCCTCATCGGTGCCAAAATCCAATCACTCACGAACCAAACATTATTCCTTGGCTCCTCTTTCCATATTTTCTCTCTCTCTCTCTCTCTCTCTCTCTCTCTCTCTCTCTCTCTCTCTCTCTCTCTCTCTCTCTCTCTCTCTCTCTCTCTTTCTCTCTCTCTCTATATCTTCCTCTCTCTCTCTCTCTCCCTCTTTTTCACTCTTTCTCTTTCTCTCTCTCCCTCTTTTTCTCTCTTTCTCTTCCTCTTTCTCTTTCTCTTTCTCTTTCTCTTTCTCTTTCTCTTTCTCTTTCTCTTTCTCTTTCTCTTTCTCTCTCTCTCTCTTTCTTGATCTCTCTCACTCTCTCTCTCTCTCTCTCTCTCTCTCTCTCTCTCTCTCTGTATGTCTCTCATCCTACAGTAAAACCCCTCTGTTAGTTATTTTCTTGTTGTTTAACTGATGGGGAACATTCAGGAACATTCCGGGTCGTGACCCGACGGTATTCCGAGGCGAACGTGCTCTGACTCCTGTCGAAAACCGCAAATGAGTGACAGACACGACAACGACCAACCTCCTCTGGGAAAGAAAGAGATAGAGAGAGAAGAAACATTTAATTTAATTCCCTGGGTCACTACCCGGAATATGGGAATGTCGACGTTCCCAAAAGAGCTGTTGGGAATGGGAGTACTGGGAGGTCTGGGGGTTATATGTGTTCCCAAAACATGATTAGGTCATGGAGGGATGGATGGAGGGATACAGGGATGGAGGGATGGATGGAGGGATACAGGGATGGAGGGATGGATGGAGGGATACAGGGATGGAGGGATGGATGGAGGGATACAGGGATGGAGGGATGGAGGGAGGGATACAGGGATGGAGAGATGGATGGAGGGATACAGGGATGGAGGGATGGATGGAGGGATACAGGGATGGAGGGATGGATGGAGGGATACAGGGATGGAGGGATGGATGGAGGGATACAGGGATGGAGGGATGGATGGAGGGATACAGGGATGGAGGGATGGATGGAGGGATACAGGGATGGAGGGATGGATGGAGGGATACAGGGATGGAGGGATGGATGGAGGGATACAGGGATGGAGGGATGGATGGAGGGATACAGGGATGGAGGGATGGATGGAGGGATACAGGGATGGAGGGATGGATGGAGGGATACAGGGATGGAGGGATGGATGGAGGGATACAGGGATGGAGGGATGGATGGAGGGATACAGGGATGGAGGGATGGATGGAGGGATACAGGGATGGAGGGATGGATGGAGGGATACAGGGATGGAGGGATGGATGGAGGGATACAGGGATGGAGGGATGGATGGAGGGATACAGGGATGGAGGGATGGATGGAGGGTTACAGGGATGGAGGGATGGATGGAGGGATACAGGGATGGAGGGATGGATGGAGGGATACAGGGATGGAGGGATGGATGGAGGGATACAGGGATGGAGAGATGGAGAGATGGATACAGGGATGGAGAGATGGAGAGATGGAGGGATGGATGGAGGGATACAGGGATGGAGGGATGGATGGAGGGATACAGGGATGGAGGGATGGATGGAGGGATACAGGGATGGAGGGATGGATGGAGGGATACAGGGATGGAGGGATGGATGGAGGGATACAGGGATGGAGGGATACAGGGATGGAGGGATGGAGAGATGGATACAGGGATGGAGAGATGGAGAGATGGAGGGATGGATGGAGGGATACAGGGATGGAGGGATGGATGGAGGGATACAGGGATGGAGGGATGGATGGAGGGATACAGGGATGGAGGGATGGAGAGATGGAGGGATGGATGGAGGGATACAGGGATGGAGGGATGGATGGAGGGATACAGGGATGGAGGGATGGATGGAGGGATACAGGGATGGAGGGATGGATGGAGGGATACAGGGATGGAGGGATGGATGGAGGGATACAGGGATGGAGGGATACAGGGATGGAGGGATGGATGGAGGGATACAGGGATGGAGGGATGGAGGGATGGAGGGATGGATGGAGGGATACAGGGATGGATGGAGGGATGGAGGGATACAGGGATGGAGGGATGGATGGAGGGATACAGGGATGGAGGGATGGATGGAGGGATACAGGGATGGAGGGATGGATGGAGGGATACAGGGATGGAGGGATGGATGGAGGGATACAGGGATGGAGGGATGGATGGAGGGATACAGGGATGGAGGGATGGATGGAGGGATACAGGGATGGAGGGATGGAGGGAGGGATACAGGGATGGAGGGATACAGGGATGGAGAGATGGAGAGATGACGGATGGAGGGATGGAGAGATGGAGGGATACAGGGATGGAGGGATGGAGGGAGGGATACAGGGATGGAGGGATGGAGGGATGGAGGGATGGATGGAGGGATACAGGGATGGATGGAGGGATGGAGGGATACAGGGATGGAGGGATGGATGGAGGGATACAGGGATGGAGGGATGGATGGAGGGATACAGGGATGGAGGGATGGATGGAGGGATACAGGGATGGAGGGATGGATGGAGGGATACAGGGATGGAGGGATGGATGGAGGGATACAGGGATGGAGGGATGGATGGAGGGATACAGGGATGGAGGGATGGAGGGAGGGATACAGGGATGGAGGGATACAGGGATGGAGAGATGGAGAGATGACGGATGGAGGGATGGAGAGATGGAGGGATACAGGGATGGAGGGATGGAGGGAGGGATACAGGGATGGAGGGATGGATGGAGGGATACAGGGATGGAGGGATGGAGAGATGACGGATGGAGGGATGGATGGAGGGATACAGGGATGGAGGGATGGATGGAGGGATACAGGGATGGAGGGATGGATGGAGGGATACAGGGATGGAGGGATGGAGGGATGGAGGGATGGAGGGATACAGGGATGGAGGGATGGATGGAGGGATACAGGGATGGAGGGATGGAGGGATGGAGGGATGGATACAGGGATGGAGGGATACAGGGATGGAGGGATGGAGGGATGGATACAGGGATGGAGGGATGGAGAGATGGAGGGATGGAGGGATGGAGGGATACAGGGATGGAGGGATGGATGGAGGGATACAGGGATGGAGGGATGGATGGAGGGATACAGGGATGGAGGGATGGAGAGATGGAGGGATGGAGGGATGGAGGGATACAGGGATGGAGGGATGGATGGAGGGATACAGGGATGGAGGGATGGATGGAGGGATGGAGGGATGGAGGGATGGATGGAGGGATACAGGGATGGAGGGATGGATGGAGGGATACAGGGATGGAGGGATGGAGAGATGGAGGGATGGAGAGATGGAGGGATGGATGGAGGGATGGAGGGATGGAGGGATGGAGAGATGACGGATGGAGAGATGGAGGGATGGAGGGATGGATGGAGGGATACAGGGATGAAGGGATGGATGGAGGGATACAGGGATGGAGGGATGGAGAGATGGAGGGATGGAGGGATGGATGGAGGGATACAGGGATGGAGGGATGGATGGAGGGATACAGGGATGGAGGGATGGATGGAGGGATACAGGGATGGAGGGATGGATGGAGGGATGGAGGGATGGAGGGATGGAGAGATGGAGGGATGGATGGAGGGATGGAGGGATGGAGGGATGGAGAGATGACGGATGGAGAGATGGAGGGATGGAGGGATGGATGGAGGGATACAGGGATGGAGGGATGGATGGAGGGATACAGGGATGGAGGGATGGAGAGATGGAGGGATGGAGGGATGGATGGAGGGATACAGGGATGGAGGGATGGATGGAGGGATACAGGGATGGAGGGATGGATGGAGGGATACAGGGATGGAGGGATGGAAAGATGACGGATGGAGGGATGGAGAGATGAGGGATGGAGGGATGGAGAGATGACGGATGGAGGGATGGAGGGATGGAGAGATGACGGATGGAGGGATGGAGAGATGGAGGGATGGAGGGATGGAGAGATGGAGGGATGGAGAGATGGAGGGATGGAGGGATGGAGGGAAGGAGGGATGGAGGGATGGAGGGATGGAGGGATGGAGGGATGGAGGGATAGAGGGATGGAGGGAAGGAGGGATGGAGGGATGGAGGGATGGAGGGATGGAGGGATGGAGGGAATGGAGGGATGGAGGGAGGGAGGGATGGATTTAAAAATGGAGGGATGGAGGGATGGATAGTAATACAATCAAATAACAAACAGAGGCCATTTAGGAACCTAGGTAGACAATGAAGAAGAGACTTATGGAGAATTTCATGCTCATCTTCAATCCTGCCTTATTGAGCGCAGCTGGAATGGAAATTTTAATACAATCAAGCTCCGAAACAATGGAATGTAAAGAGCCAATAGACTTTATGAAGGAATAGAGTTGCAATTAGTAAAGAAAGAGGCCATTTTGGATGCAACCAAGGTTGACAATCTGGAGACGATGTATCTGTTTAATGTGACACAGAGGGAGAGGAGGGGGGGTCACATTCCTCTTTTGACCTCATACTCTGTTGTCACATCTATTCTCCATTCTTCACACAAACCTCCGCACTGCACGTAATTACACACACACACACGCGCGTGCGCGCGCACACACACACATACACACATACACACATACACACACACACACACACACACACAAACAGGGGCGGACTGGGACAAGAATTCGGCCCTGGCACTTTATCCACACCAGCCCACATCACTGCGCACGTCATTATAAAAGCAAAGCTAATGAATTAGGCTCTATTGCAAATTAGTGCCTGTAATATGTGTTCCCCTGAATCAACACCTACCCTAAGTGTTAATTACTACAGGCTCCAGACTAACATGTTCCCCCTGAATCAACACCTACACTAAGTGTTAATTACTACAGGCTCCAGACTAACATGTTCCCCTGAATCAACACCTACCCTAAGTGTTAATTACTACAGGCTCCAGACTAACATGTTCCCCTGAATCAACACCTACACTAAGTGTTAATTACTACAGGCTCCAGACTAACATGTTCCCCTGAATCAACACCTACCCTAAGTGTTAATTACTACAGGCTCCAGACTAACATGTTCCCCTGAATCAACACCTACACTAAGTGTTAATTACTACAGGCTCCAGACTAACATGTTCCCCTGAATCAACACCTACACTAAGTGTTAATTACTACAGGCTCCAGACTAACATGTTCCCCTGAATCAACACCTACCCTAAGTGTTAATTACTACAGGCTCCAGACTAACATGTTCCCCTGAATCAACACCTACCCTAAGTGTTAATTACTACAGGCTCCAGACTAACATGTTCCCCTGAATCAACACCTACCCTAAGTGTTAATTACTACAGGCTCCAGACTAACATGTTCCCCTGAATCAACACCTACACTAAGTGTTAATTACTACAGGCTCCAGACTAACATGTTCCCCTGAATCAACACCTACACTAAGTGTTAATTACTACAGGCTCCAGACTAACATGTTCCCCTGAATCAACACCTACCCTAAGTGTTAATTACTACAGGCTCCAGACTAACATGTTCCCCTGAATCAACACCTACCCTAAGTGTTAATTACTACAGGCTCCAGACCAACACTAATTACACTTACCTTTTTACAGTTGATGCCACCAGCCCTTCATTTGGTCGGACCCAAATCATGAGTCATCATCTTATAAAGTCATTCATATTTTAGCTTTACTAAGAAGTGTAATAAATAGGCTACTGAAGTATTCAAGAAAATAGTTGTTTCATCATCTGACACGTCCGATCAGGGCCTAACATAAAGACAAGACACGTCCGATCAGGGCCTAACATAAAGACAAGACACGTCCGATCAGGGCCTAACATAAAGACAAGACACGTCCGATCAGGGCCTAACATAAAGACAAGACACGTCCGATCAGGGCCTAACATAAAGACAAGACACGTCCGATCAGGGCCTAACATAAAGACAAGACACGTCCGATCAGGGCCTAACATAAAGACAAGACACGTCCGATCAGGGCCTAACATAAAGACAAGACACGTCCGATCAGGGCCTAACATAAAGACAAGACACGTCCGATCAGGGCCTAACATAAAGACAAGACCGTCCGATCAGGGCCTAACATAAAGACAAGACACGTCCGATCAGGGCCTAACATAAAGACAAGACACGTCCGATCAGGGCCTAACATAAAGACAAGACACGTCCGATCAGGGCCTAACATAAAGACAAGACACGTCCGATCAGGGCCTAACATAAAGACAAGACACGTCCGATCAGGGCCTAACATAAAGACAAGACACGTCCGATCAGGGCCTAACATAAAGACAAGACACGTCCAAACAAGAATCCATGACTCAAGACTCAAGATATTTTGATGTGCAACCTGATCCAGTGATTGTCATGAATTTTGATTTGACAATTGATTTGTTATATTTTACTGTCAAAATATAATTTCCTGATATATATATTTTTCAATAGAGATGAATTACATACATTTTTATGTGCACTAACTAATATCATAGGTTAATTAATTTGGAGTTCAACACCGTCTAAATATATTGGTTGTAAAATAGTTGACATTGAGCTGAATGTTGAGAGTTTACAAATCAAAATGATACCTACAGAAAGTTGAGACCCTCCTCTCTTCAACAGGGACAAGGGAACGAAGCTTCCAAAGCGGTGTTTTTCCCACAATTGTATTTTGAAATGTTGATCAGAAGACATTTTTCTCTCGAGCGCATGGGGGGAGAAGGAGAGTGGCTCACAGCAGTAGTTATGGTTGTTATATTTTACTGTCAAAATATAATTTCCTGATTGCCCCAGCGAGGGGACAGGGGCAAGGTAGATACTTTCACTACAAGTATCATGACGATAATGCATGTCACCTTTCTAATTATAAAATGTGTATATTAAAAAAAAAAAAATGATGTGTGACCCAGCTAAAGAATTGTCCAACTGGCATTTTCCAGAATTGCCAGATGGGCAATCCGCCCCTGCACATGCACACATGCACACACACACACACACACACACACACACACACACACACACACACACACACACACACACACACACACACACACACACACACACACACACACACACACACACACACACACACACGCTCACAACACACTACAGAACCACTCAGTTCGCCTCAGAGGAGACAGAAAAAATCCCAGAAAAAACAAGAGAAACAGAAACAGAGATATTTTCCACATGAATGTATAGAACTATTATAGATGCATTTAGAACGTAGGGGAAGGAGAGAAGAAGGGGGGGGGAGAACAGTGTGTGTGTTAGACACATTGGAAATCCCCCCAAGCCCCTTTGGAGAGTGTGTGTGTGTGTGTGTGTGTGTGTGTGTGTGTAGGTTGTGTGTGTGTGTGTGTGTGTGGTGTGTGTAGGGGTCAGAGTATTAAAGTGACCCTGATTGGTGCTGAACTGTATAACCATTCCCCCTCACCCGCTTCCTCCCCCCTCCTCCACTTCCACACCCGCCTCTCCCCCTTTCCGCTCTCCCGTGTCCCCCTACCAGAACACCCCTCTTTCTCTCTCTCTCTCTCTCTCTCTCTCTCTCTCTCTCTCTCTCTCTCTCTCTCTCTCTCTCTCTCTCTCTCTCTCTCTCTTTCTCTCTGTCTCTCTCTCTTTCTCTCTCTCTCTCTCCCTCTCCCTCTCCCAGTATTGAGTAGAGGCAGTATTGAGTAGAGACAGTATTGAGTAGAGGCAGTATTGAGTAGAGACCGTATTGAGTAGAGGCAGTATTGAGTAGAGACATTATTGTGTAGAGGCAGTATTCAGTAGAGACCGTATTGAGTAGAGGCAGTATTGAGTAGAGGCAGTATTGAGTAGAGACAGTATTGAGTAGAGGCAATATTGAGTAGAGACAGTATTGAGTAGAGGCAGTATTGAGTAGAGACATTATTGAGTAGAGGCAATATTGAGTATTGCACTGCTCACTTCTAAAGGGGATACCTACTCAACTAAAGTGGAAAGTTTGGAGACAGCGGCCAACGTGACAGAGGGGTGACTCCATGACCTAGAAACAGCGCAAACTGAGCTAGAAAGGGAAATCAATCTCCTAAAATACAAAACAGAATTAAAACGAAAATAATTTCAGTAAATTCAATGTGTGGGTCACAGCACTTGAAACTGTTGTGGAAGTGAGCAACCCAACTTCCTTCATGAGCAATCTTTTCTATGAACTGTTAGGGTAGGAGAAGCTGGGTCCCATGCCACTGATTAACATTGCTTACCACACGGATCTTCTCTGGAGCGGATCTTGGTGTATGAAGTCAAAACTACAAATTGTTCGCCTCGTGGTGGAATTGGGGTCTCTGACTTATGCTGAGAAGAGGATCAGCATCTACACAGACCTGAGTGACTGTCTGAGACGCGGCTTCGTACACCTGTCAAAACTCATCTTGACCATCCGGAATAAAACAACACTCGTTTTACACTGCCAAAGGAGGCTCAAGACTTCTTCTAGAAGCACATCAAGCCCAACAAACAAGGGGACAAGCCGACAGGTCTAGGCAAACCCCAATTTAACTGTCTCAATATTCAGATATGCTATCCACACACAATCATGCAGCCATGGGTGTGAAGCTTCCCTCAGCATAAGTCAATGATGACACCCCCTCAATGGGGTAAAAGCAACACTACTACTACTATTATTATTATTATTATTACTGCTGAACATTGGACTTGGTTATTATTATATTGTCTATGGTCCAGGACTTGGTTATTATTATATTGTCTATAGTCCAGGACTTGGTTATTATTATATTGTCTATAGTCCAGGACTTGGTTATTATTATATTGTCTATAGTCCAGGACTTGGTTATTATTATATTGTCTATAGTCCAGGACTTGGTTATTAATATATTGTCTATGGTCCAGGACTTGGTTATTATTATTATATTGTCTATAGTCCAGGACTTGGTTATTATTATATTGTCTATAGTCCAGGACTTGGTTATTATTATATTGTCTATGGTCCAGGACTTGGTTATTATTATTATATTGTCTATAGTCCAGGACTTGGTTATTATTATATTGTCTATGGTCCAGGACTTGGTTATTATTATATTGTCTATGGTCCAGGACTTGGTTATTATTATCATATTGTCTATAGTCCAGGACTTGGTTATTATTATATTGTCTATAGTCCAGGACTTGGTTATTATTATATTGTCTATGGTCCAGGACTTGGTTATTATTATTATATTGTCTATAGTCCAGGACTTGGTTATTATTATATTGTCTATGGTCCAGGACTTGGTTATTATTATATTGTCTATGGTCCAGGACTTGGTTATTATTATTATATTGTCTATAGTCCAGGACTTGGTTATTATTATATTGTCTATAGTCCAGGACTTGGTTATTATTATATTGTCTATAGTCCAGGACTTGGTTATTATTATATTGTCTATAGTCCAGGACTTGGTTATTATTATATTGTCTGTAGTCCAGGACTTGGTTATTATTATATTGTCTATAGTCCAGGACTTGGTTATTATTATATTGTCTATAGTCCAGGACTTGGTTATTATTATATTGTCTATAGTCCAGGACTTGGTTATTATTATATTGTCTATAGTCCAGGACTTGGTTATTATTATATTGTCTATAGTCCAGGACTTGGTTATTATTATATTGTCTATGGTCCAGAACTTGGTTATTATTATTATATTGTCTATAGTCCAGGACTTGGTTATTATTATATTGTCTATGGTCCAGGACTTGGTTATTATTATATTGTCTATAGTCCAGGACTTGGTTATTATTATATTGTCTATAGTCCAGGACTTGGTTATTATTATATTGTCTATAGTCCAGGACTTGGTTATTATTATATTGTCTATAGTCCAGGACTTGGTTATTATTATATTGTCTATAGTCCAGGACTTGGTTATTATTATATTGTCTATGGTCCAGGACTTGGTTATTATTATTATATTGTCTATAGTCCAGGACTTGGTTATTATTATATTGTCTATAGTCCAGGACTTGGTTATTATTATATTGTCTATGGTCCAGGACTTGGTTATTATTATTATATTGTCTATAGTCCAGGACTTGGTTATTATTATATTGTCTATGGTCCAGGACTTGGTTATTATTATATTGTCTATGGTCCAGGACTTGGTTATTATTATTATATTGTCTATAGTCCAGGACTTGGTTATTATTATATTGTCTATAGTCCAGGACTTGGTTATTATTATATTGTCTATGGTCCAGGACTTGGTTATTATTATTATATTGTCTATAGTCCAGGACTTGGTTATTATTATATTGTCTATGGTCCAGGACTTGGTTATTATTATATTGTCTATGGTCCAGGACTTGGTTATTATTATTATATTGTCTATAGTCCAGGACTTGGTTATTATTATTTTGTCTATGGTCCAGGACTTGGTTATTATTATTATATTGTCTATAGTCCAGGACTTGGTTATTATTATATTGTCTATGGTCCAGGACTTGGTTATTATTATATTGTCTATGGTCCAGGACTTGGTTATTATTATTATATTGTCTATAGTCCAGGACTTGGTTATTATTATATTGTCTATAGTCCAGGACTTGGTTATTATTATATTGCCTATAGTCCAGGACTTGGTTATTATTATATTGTATATAGTCCAGGACTTGGTTATTATTATATTGTCTATAGTCCAGGACTTGGTTATTATTATATTGCCTATAGTCCAGGACTTGGTTATTATTATATTGTATATAGTCCAGGACTTAGTTATTATTATATTGTCTATAGTCCAGGACTTTGTTATTATTATATTGTCTATAGTCCAGGACTTGGTTATTATTATATTGTCTATAGTCCAGGACTTGGTTATTATTATATTGTCTATGGTCCAGGACTTGGTTATTATTATTATATTGTCTATGGTCCAGGACTTGGTTATTATTATATTGTCTATGGTCCAGGACTTGGTTATTATTATTATATTGTCTATAGTCCAGGACTTGGTTATTATTATATTGTCTATAGTCCAGGACTTGGTTATTATTATATTGCCTATAGTCCAGGACTTGGTTATTATTATATTGTATATAGTCCAGGACTTGGTTATTATTATATTGTCTATAGTCCAGGACTTTGTTATTATTATATTGTCTATAGTCCAGGACTTGGTTATTATTATATTGTCTATAGTCCAGGACTTGGTTATTATTATATTGTCTATAGTCCAGGACTTGGTTATTATTATATTGTCTATAGTCCAGGACTTGGTTATTATTATATTGTCTGTAGTCCAGGACTTGGTTATTATTATATTGTCTGTAGTCCAGGACATGGTTATTATTATATTGTCTATGGTGAAGGATATTCAGACAATGATGACTCCACGCCAAGGAATGAACAATGGACAATAAAATGAAGTGTCATACAGACTGGGGCTTCTTCCATGTGGGGCTACAGAGCTGTTGAGGATAGACGGCCAGTCCCATATGGGCTAAACTGTTGAGGATAGACGGCCAGTCCCATATGGGCTAAACTGTTGAGGATAGACGGCCAGTCCCATATGGGCTAAACTGTTGAGGATAGACAGCCAGTCCCATATGGGCTAAACTGTTGAGGATAGACGGCCAGTCCCATATGGGCTAAACTGTTGAGGATAGACGGCCAGTCCCATATGGGCTAAACTGTTTAAGATTGACGGCCAGTCCCATATGGGCTAAACTGTTGAGGATAGACGGCCAGTCCCATATGGGCTAAACTGTTGAGGATAGACGGCCAGTCCCATATGGGCTAAACTGTTTAGGATAGACGGCCAGTCCCATATGGGCTAAACTGTTTAGGATAGACGGCCAGTCCCATATGGGCTAAACTGTTGAGGATAGACGGCCAGTCCCATATGGGCTAAACTGTTTAGGATAGACGGCCAGTCCCATATGGGCTAAACTGTTGAGGATAGACGGCCAGTCCCATATGGGCTAAACTGTTGAGGATAGACGGCCAGTCCCATATGGGCTAAACTGTTGAGGATAGACGGCCAGTCCCATATGGGCTAAACTGTTGAGGATAGACGGCCAGTCCCATATGGGCTAAACTGTTGAGGATAGACGGCCAGTCCCATATGGGCTAAACTGTTGAGGATAGACGGCCAGTCCCATATGGGCTAAACTGTTGAGGATAGACGGCCAGTCCCATATGGGCTAAACTGTTTAGGATAGACGGCCAGTCCCATATGGGCTAAACTGTTGAGGATAGACGGCCAGTCCCATATGGGCTAAACTGTTGAGGATAGACGGCCAGTCCCATATGGGCTAAACTGTTGAGGATAGACGGCCAGTCCCATATGGGCTAAACTGTTTAAGATTGATGGCCGGTCCCATATGGACTGATCTAGATTACAGACTAATCTAGATTATAGATTAATCTAGATTATAGACCAATCTAGATTATAGACTAATCTAGATTATAGACTGATCTAGATTATATACTAATCTAGATTATAGACTGCATTGCATATACCCTCTTCTTTTTGGTGCGGGAATGACCAATGGGTGGGTGTCCCTGTGGGAATGACCAATGGGTGGGTTTCCCTGTGGGAATGACCTGCTTTTAGTTTTACATCCATGGCCTTTTTTTAACACTAAAGACAACAATTATATTATTAATAATACAGTTTTATAATGGCAATGCTAGCTATTATCTCATGGAATTTGAAAGGGCTAAACCATCCTATTAAATGTTCCATCATGTTCTTCATATCATGTTGATATAGCAACGCTCCAAGAAACACACCTGCTTCTAAAGGACTCACATTGAATAGAGAACCATTTGACAAACTGGGTGCTTTTTCATCAGCCCCAAACCAAACTAAAGGTGTAATCATGACAATACATAATAAACCAAACTAAAGGTGTAATCATAACGATACATAATAAACCAAACTAAAGGTGTAATCATAACGATACATAAGAAACCAAACTAAAGGTGTAATCATAACGATACATAAGAAACCAAACTAAAGGTGTAATCATAACGATACATAAGAAACCAAACTAAAGGTGTAATCATAACGATACATAAGAAACCAAACTAAAGGTGTAATCATAACGATACATAAGAAACCAAACTAAAGGTGTAATCATAACGATACATAAGAAACCAAACTAAAGGTGTAATCATAACGATACATAAGAAACCAAACTAAAGGTGTAATCATGACAATACATAAGAAACCAAACTAAAGGTGTAATCATAACGATACATAATAAACCAAACTAAAGGTGTAATCATGACAATACATAAGAAACCAAACTAAAGGTGTAATCATGACAATACATAAGAAACCAAACTAAAGGTGTAATCATAACGATACATAAGAAACCAAACTAAAGGTGTAATCATAACGATACATAAGAAACCAAACTAAAGGTGTAATCATAACGATACATAAGAAACCAAACTAAAGGTGTAATCATAACGATACATAAGAAACCAAACTAAAGGTGTAATCATAACGATACATAAGAAACCAAACTAAAGGTGTAATCATGACAATACATAAGAAACCAAACTAAAGGTGTAATCATAACGATACATAAGAAACCAAACTAAAGATGTAATCATGACAATACATAAGAAACCAAACTAAAGGTGTAATCATGACAATACATAAGAAACCAAACTAAAGGTGTAATCATGACAATACATAAGAAACCAAACTAAAGGTGTAATCATAACGATACATAAGAAACAAAAAAAAAAACTTCTTTGGTAAAGGCGAAAACCAAGAAGGCAGAATCACTTTCCTTAAATGTATCCATAATGGAAAGAAAATTGCCTTTGTTAATGTGTACACTCCAAAATTTATATGATCCTACGTTTTTTGATTCTCTGAACAGCATATCGTTAGAATGAACTGAATTCCATCTGGTTATTGGGACAGACATGAATGCCATTTACAACCTCAGTAATGCCTGGGGAGCACATAATCCTGAAGCAAAATAGTACACTTTCTGCTCAAACAGGCATAAATCATTCTCACAAATCAATTTCATACTATTATCTACACCTCTATTGTCTTTAATAAAGAAAATAGAAATTCGACATACAGTGGGGAGAACAAGTATTTGATACACTGCCGATTTTGCAGGTTTTCCTACTTACAAAGCATGTAGAGGTCTGTAATTTTTATCATAGGTACACTTCAACTGTGGTACATTTCAACTTAAAAATCACATTGTATGATTTTTAAGTATTTAATTTGCATTTTATTGCATTACATAAGTATTTGATACATCAGAAAAGCAGAACTTAATATTTGGTACAGAAACCTTTGTTTGCAATTACAGAGATCATACGTTTCCGGTAGGTCTTGACCAGGTTTGCACACACTGCAGCAGGGATTTTGGCCCACTCCTCCATACAGACTTTCTCCAGATCCTTCAGGTTTCGGGGCTGTCAATGGGCAATACGGACTTTCAGCTCCCTCCAAAGATTTTCTATTGGGTTCAGATCTGGAGACTAGCTAGGCCACTCCAGGACCTTGAGATGCTTCTTACGGAGCCACTCCTTAGTTGCCCTGGCTATGTGTTTCGGGTCGTTGTCATGCTGGAAGACCCAGCCACGACCCATCTTCAATGCTCTTACTGAGGGAAGGAGGTTGTTGGCCAAGATATTGCGATACATGGCCCCATTCATCCTCCCCTCAATACGGTGCAGTCGTCCTGTCCCTTTTGCAGAAAAGCATCCCCAAAGAATGATGTTTCCACCTCCATGCTTCACGGTTGGGATGGTGTTCTTGGGGTTGTACTCATCCTTCTTCTTCCTCCAAACATGGCGAGTGGAGTTTATTTTTGTCTCATCAGACCACATGACCTTCTCCCATTCCTCATCTGGATCATCTAGATGGTCATTGGCAAACTTCAGATGTGCCTGGACATGCGCTGGCTTGAGCAGGGGGTCCTTGCGTGCGCTGCAGGATTTTAATCCATGACGGCGTAGTGTGCTACTAATGGTTTTCTTTGAGACTGTGGTCCCAGCTCTCTTCAGGTCATTGACCAGGTCCTGCCGTGTAGTTCTGGGCTGATCCCTCACCTTCCTCGTGATCATTGATGCCCCACGAGGTGAGGTCTTGCAAGGAGCCCCAGACAGAGGGTGATTGACCGTCATCTTGAACTTCTTAAATTTTTCTAATAATTGCGCCAACAGTTGTTGCCTTCTCACCAAGCTGCTTGCCTATTGTCCTGTAGCCCATCCCAGCCTTGTGCAGGTCTACAATTTTATCCCTGATGTCCTTACACAGCTCTCTGGTCTTGGCCATTGTGGAGAGGTTGGAGTCTGTTTGATTGAGTGTGTGGACAGGTGTATTTTATACAGGTAACGAATTCAAACAGGTGCAGTTAATACAGGTAATGAGTGGAGAACAGGAGGGCTTCTTAAAGAAAAACTAACAGGTATGTGAGAGCCGGAATTCTTACTGGTTGGTAGGTGATCAAATACTTATGTCATGCAATAAAATGCAAATTAATTACTTAAAAATTATACAATGTGATTTTATGGATTTTTGTTTTAGATTCCGTCTCTCACAGTTGAAGTGTACCTATGATAAAAATGACAGACCTCTACATGCTTTGTAAGTAGGAAAACCTGCAAAATTGGCATTGTATCAAATACTTGTTCTCCCCACTGTATGAGCTTGTCTGACCACCACACTTACTACTGCCAACTTCAAATTTCAGAATCTCCTAAAAAGAGCCACAAGATGGCGTTTCAACGTTTCATTAATACAAAATCCTACATTCTGTGAGCAATTTGAAATTGAACTAAATTAATTTATAATGACCAATAAGAATTCTGTCGATGACTCCCGGAATCTATGATATGCCACCAAAGGTTTTATTAAAAACAATGCACTGCATTTGCATCTGGGTTGAATAAATCAACATTAAAGAAGATATCAGATTTGCAAATGTTGTTAACTGTGAACGTTCTCAACAAACACTATTTTCAGACCATGTAGCTATTACTCTTTCCGAATGTCAAGACAGAACTTAATTTATTGATAAGACAGAGAGCATAACTCCCCTCCACAGAGGAAGCCACCTCGCTGGGAGTCCGAATCTCTCTCAGAGAATAAAAGCAAATCTCTAAATGCAGAAAAAAAAAAAAAGCTTTTGATAGACTGGAATGATCACATCTTGGGTCTGTCTTGGAACATATGGGAATTGGCTTCAATTTCATTAATATGATTAAAATAGTATATGCCAATCCCCTCAGCCATAGTTACAGTGTAACAGGCAATATCTGCTCTGCTTCGTTCAGAATCACTAGAAGCAGCAGACAAGGTGATCCAATTTCGCCTTTGCTGTTCTTATTATCCCATGGAACAAAAAGGGTTCGCACTCAAAAAGATGTCGCATAAAGCTTACTTAATTATTTGATTTTAAAATTATTTTCACTGCATCAGGGATACACACTTTACAGCCATCTTCAGTGTGTTGGTACAATGTTATTTTAATTAAAAAACAGTATTTGTAAAGAACAACTGATGAGCAGCAGGTTCTTCTAATCAGGGTTGCCACTCATCTGCCAATCAGGGATGTGACTTTTCTGGTCTACCTGTATACAAATTAGTCACAAAGAAACACTGAATCAAAATAAATAATAAATAATAATGAAGTAATCTTTTTGAGTGCGAACCCATTACACCTTTTTGTTTGTCTGGAATTGGCAGGTTTTTTCGCACCAGCCTTCTGGGAGAGAGCGCCATGGATGTCTTTTGATGAGTTATTATCCATGGAACTGCTGGCAATTCGTCAATCGAAGGAAATAACACACATTTCCCCAAAATGTACTGATCACTTCGTCTCATTATACACAGACACATTTTTACTATATCTAGACAATGAATCTCAATCGCTCCCAAACGCATTGAAGATCAAATATACATTCAATTTAATCTCAAGCTATGAAATTAATCTAACCAAATCATCCCTACTGCCTCTCAAGACCCTGATGGAGGACTCCATCTCTACCCATTTTAAATATATTTGGGAGTAGATACATTTCCATTCTTAGATAATACCATTGCCAGAAACTTTAACAGAATGCTCAAATCAATTAAATCCGACCTCAGTAGATGGAATAATGTCCAAATTGCTTTAACCCGCAGAATATATATTGTCTAAATTAATATATTGCTGCGACTGAATTTCTGTAGTTCAATGCTTCCCATGGCTACCCCTTCTTGCTATTGGGATCAAATTCATAGTGCGGTTTCAAAATGTATATGGCAAGGTAAACATTCCCGGATAAAATTAACACATTTATAAAGAGGTAAAGACATAGAAAGACTATCCGTACCAAATTTTAAATTGTATTTCCAGGCACTAGCTTTTTGCCCCATCCTAAATTGGTTTAGATAATTAATCTGAGTATAGAGAGAAATATGGTGTCTCCTATTGCCCTGGAAGAGGTGGTCTCCACTGATATATCCCTTAAACAATGTAATATGGTGTCTCCTATTGTCCTGGAAGAGGTGGTCTCCACTGATATATCCCTTAAACAATGTAATATGGTGTCTCCTATTGCCCTGGAAGAGGTGGTCTCCACTGATATATCCCTTAAACAATGTAATATGGTGTCTCCTATTGCCCTGGAAGAGGTGGTCTCCACTGATATATTTTTATTTTTATTTTATTTCACCTTTATTTAACCAGGTAAACCAGTTGAGAACAAGTTCTCATTTACAACTGCGACCTGGCCAAGATAAAGCATAGCAGTGCGATAAAAACAACAACACAGAGTTACATATGGGGTAAAACAAAACAAAAATCAAAAAAATACAACAGAAATACAATTAATATACAGTGTGCAAATTTAGCAAGTTATGGAGGTAAGGCAATAAAATAGGCTATAGTGCAAAATAATTACAATTTAGTATTAACACTGGAATGATGTGCAAGAGATGATGTGCAAATAGAGATACTGGGGTACAGATGAGCAAAATAAATAACAATATAGGGATGAGGTAGTTGGGCGGGCTAATTTCAGATGGGCTGTGTACAGGTGCAGTGATCGGTAAGGTGCTCTGACAACTGATGCCTAAAGTTAGTGAGGGAGATAAGCGTCTCCAGCTTCAGAGATTTTTGCAGTTTGTTCCAGTCATTGGCAGCAGAGAACTGGAAGGAATTGCGGCCAAAGGAGGTGTTGGCTTTGGGGATGACCAGTGAGATATACCCCGCTGGAGCGCAGACTACGGGTGGGTGTTGCTATGGTGACCAATGAGCTAAGATAAGGCGGGGATTTGCCTAGCAGTGATTTATAGATGGCCTGGAGCCAGTGGGTTTGGCGACGAATATGTAGTGAGGACCAGCCAACAAGAGCGTACAGGTCACAGTGGTGGGTATTATATGGGGCTTTGGAGACAAAACGGATGGCACTGTGATAGACAACATCCAATTTGCTGAGTAGAGTGTTGGAGGCTATTTTGTAGATGACATCGCCGAAGTCAAGGATCGGTAGGATAGTCAGTTTTACAAGGGCATGTTTGGCAGCATGAGTGAAGGAGGCTTTGTTGCGAAATAGGAAACCGATTCTAGATTTAACTTTGGATTGGAGATTCTTAATGTGAGTCTGGAAGGAGAGTTTACAGTCTAACCAGACACCTAGATATTTGTAGTTGTCCACGTACTCTAGGTCAGACCCGTCTAGAGTAGTGATTCTAGTCGGGTGGGCGGGTGCAAGCAGCGTTCGGTTGAAGAGCATGCATTTTGTTTTACTAGTGTTTAAGAGCAGTTGGAGGCTACTGAAGGAGTGTTGTATGGAATTGAAGCTCGTTTGGAGGTTTGTTAACACAGTGTCCAATGAAGGGCCAGATGTATACAAAATGGTGTCGTCTGCGTAGAGGTGGATCTGAGAGTCACCAGCAGCAAGAGCGACGTCATTGATATACACAGAGAAAAGAGTTGGCCCAAGAATTGAACCCTGTGGCACCCCCATAGAGACTGCCATAGGTCCAGACAACAGGCCCTCCGATTTGACACATTGAACTCTATCTGAGAAGTAGTTGGTGAACCAGGCGAGGCAGTCATTAGAGAAACCAAGGCTATTTAGTCTGCCAATAAGAATGCGGTGGTTGACAGAGTCGAAAGCCTTGGCCAGGTCAATGAAAACGGCTGCACAGTACTGTCTATTATCGATCGCGGTTATAATATCATTTAGGACCTTGAGCGTGGCTGAAGTGCACCCATGACCAGCTCGGAAACCAGATTGCATAGCAGAGAAGGTACAGTGGGATTCGAAATGGTTGGTGATCTGTTTGTTGACTTGGCTTTCAAAAACTTTTGAAAGGCAGGGCAGGATGGATATGGGTCTGTAACAGTTTGGATCTAGAGTGTCACCCCCTTTGAAGAGGGGGATGACCGCGGCAGCTTTCCAATCTCTGGGGATCTCAGACGTTACGAAAGAGAGGTTGAACAGGCTAGTAATAGGGGTTGCGACAATTTCGGCGGCTAGTTTTAGAAAGAAAGGGTCCAGATTGTCTAGTCCAGATGATTTGTAGGGGTCCAGATTTTGCAGCTCTTTTAGAACATCAGCTGTCTGGATTTGTGTGAAGGAGAAGCGGGGGGGCATGGGCAAGTTGCAGCGGAGGGTGCAGAGCTGGTGGCCGGGGTAGTGGTAGCCAGGTGGAAAGCATGGCCAGCCGTAGCAAAATGCTTGTTGAAATTCTCGATTATTGTAGATTTATCGGTGGTGATAGTGTTTCCTAGCCTCAGTGCAGTGGGCAGCTGGGAGGAAGTGCTCTTATTTTCCATGGACTTTACAGTGTCCCAAAACTTTTTGGAGTTAGTGCTACAGGATGCAAATTTCTGTTTGAAAAAGTTAGCCTTTGCTTTCCTAACTGCTTGTGTATATTGGTTCCTAACTTCCCTGAAAAGTTGCATATCACGGGGGCTATTTGATGCTAATGCAGTACGCCACAGGATGTTTTTGTGCTGGTCAAGGGCAGTCAAGTCTGAGGAGAACCAGGGGCTATATCTGTTCTTAGTTCTGTATTTTTGAATGGGGCATGTCTATTTAAGATTGAGAGGAAATTACTTTTAAAGAACAACCAGGCATCCTCTACTGACGGAATGAGATCTATATCCATCCAGGATACCTGGGCCAGGTCAATTAGGAAGGCCTGCTCGCTGAAGTGTTTTTGGGAGCGTTTGACAGTGATGAGGGGTGGTCGTTTGACCGCGGACCCGTACGGACGCAGGCAATAAGGCAGTGATCGCTGAGATCCTGGTTGAAGACAGCGGAGGTGTATTTAGAGGGTAAGTTAGTCAGGATGATATCTATGAGGGTACCCATGTTTACGGATTTAGGGTTGTACCTGGTAGGTTCGTTGATAATTTGCGTGAGGTTGAGGGCATCTAGCTTGGATTGTAGGATGGCTGGGGTATTAAGCATATCCCAATTTAGGTCACCAAGCAGTACGAACTCTGAGGATAGATGGGGGCAATCAGTTCACATATGGTGTCCAGGGCACAGCTGGGGGCTGAGGGGGTCTGTAGCAAGCGGCAACAGTGAGAGATTTATTTCTGGAAAGGTGGATTTTTAGAACTAAAAGCTCAAACTGTTTGGGCACAGACCTGGATAGTATGATGGAGCTCTGCAGGCTATCTCTACAGTAGATTGCAACTCCACCCCCTTTGGCAGTTCTATCTAGACGGAAAATGTTATAGTTGGGGATGGAAATTTCAGAATTTTTGGTGGCCTTCCTAAGCCAGGATTCAGACACTGCTAGAACATCAGGGTTGGCGGAGTGTGCTAACGCAGTGAATAACTCAAACTTAGGAAGGAGGCTTCTGATATTTATGTGCAGAAAACCAAGACTTTTACGGTTACAGAAGTCAATAAATGATAGCTCCTGGGGAGTAGGAGTGATACTGGGGGCTGCAGGGCCTGGGTTAGCCTCTACATCACCAGAGGAACAGAGGAGGAGTAGAATAAGGATACGACTAAAGGCTTTAAGAACTGGTCTTCTAGTGCGTTGGGTACATAGAATAAAGGGGGTAGTTCTCCGGGCGTTGTAGAAAAGATTCAGGGCATTATGTACAGAAAAGGATATGGAAGGATATGAGTACAGTTCAGGTAATCCTAAGTGTTGGGTAACAATGAAAGAGATAGCATCATTGGAGGCATCGATTGAGCCGGTCTCGGCGTGTATGGGGGGGGGAACAAAGGAACTATATGAGACAGTTTGAGAGGGACTAGGGGTTCTACATTGAAATTGTATAATAAGAACTAACCCAAACAGCAATAGGCAAGGCATAATTGACATAGGAGAGAGGCATAAAGCAGTCACGTGTTATTAGAGAGAGCTAAGACACAACTGGAAATAGCGATAACGTTTGGGCTAAGACTAAACAGAAAAAACAGGACAGAGTACCGTGTAAAGGAACAGTCCAGCAGGCATCAGCTGTGCAGCTGAGTGATCATAAGGTCCAGTGAACAGCAATATGTGAGTCCGAGAGCAGTTCAAATTGGTGCTTCAGCACAGCTAGCAGGGAGCTAGCAGGCTAGCTCAAGGCTAACTGGTGCTTGCTATATGGCAATGGTATCAGCCAGCAACAGGTTGCAGCTAGCTAGCTGGTTGTGATGATCCGGCGCTAGGGTCCAGTGATTCCGGCAGAAAGTCCAATAAGCTATGGGTCGATAGCACGCTGGGTCGATAGCACGCTGTGCAGACTGGCCGACGAATTGTCCAGGCTAGCTAGAGCTGGCTGGTGGTCCCTTAAACAATGTATCCCTTAAATATCCCTTAAACAATGTATTATGGTGTCTCCTATTACCCTGGAAGAGGTGGTCTCCACTGATATATCCCTTAAACAATGTAATATGGTGTCTCCTATTACCCTGGAAGAGATGGTCTCCACTGATATATCCCTTAAACAATGTAATATGGTGTCTCCTATTGCCCTGGAAGAGGTGGTCTCCACTGATATATCCCTTAAACAATGTAATATGGTGTCTCCTGTTGCCCTGGAAGAGGTGGTCTCAACTGATATATCCCTTAAACAACGTAATATGGTGTCTCCTATTGCCCTGGAAGAGGTGGTCTCCACTGATATATCCCTTAAACAATATAATATGGTGTCTCCTATTGCCCTGGAAGAGGTGGTCTCCACTGATATATCCCTTAAACAATGTAGTATGGTGTCTCCTATTGCCCTGGAAGAGGTGGTCTCCACTGATTTATCCCTTAAACAAAGTAATATGGTGTCTCCTATTGCCCTGGAAGAGGTGGTCTCCACTGATATATCCCTTAAATAATGTAATATGGTGTCTCCTATTGCCCTGGAAGAGGTGGTCTCCACTGATTTATCCCTTAAACAATGGAAACTACCGAACCATCCAATGATGGGATTTATAAATAAATTATCTACGCTCCCGAAAGGACTGATCTCTACAATATATAAACAACCTTTGGAAAGCTCATATTCTGAGCTAGCCATTAAAAAAGTATTGTCCACAGATCAATTTCAATCTGAGCAACCCTTTAACTGGAACAGAATATGGAACAATATGACCTTGGCATCCCATAATCCGAACCATCAATTTATACATTTTAAGTTTGTTCACAGACTGTAAATTGGCCCCAACTCCCAACTGTTCACTGGGTCCCCTAAATCGAGTAGGCACAGTCCTTCATATGATGTGGGAGTGGCCCCGCAGTTAAATGCTTCTGGGACAAAGTTACAAAATTCATTTAAAAGTGCATGAATTAAAATATTCTATGCTTTGCATATATTATGTTACTTAACCATGATAGCTCCTTGAATCTCTCAATCAATCAGAGAAGATTACTGCTGGCAGGCAACACTGTTGCAAAAATTGTATTTGGCTCTAAGATGGCAACCAGCTCACTCTCTCCCATTTAACCAGTGGATACAGTTACGGCCAGGTTGTGTCTCCCCCAACTTCTAAAACTAGAGTTCCGCCCCTGGACACACAGGTAGGTCTTAACCTTCAAACTTACTTGGTGTTGTTTCTTGCTTTGCATCTCTTAAGAAGCTTGGGAACATAGTTAGAGAAGAAGAGGTCACATAGTTTTGAAGGTAAAGGCTGTAGGTGGAGACCTACCTGCATGTTGTAGATTGGCTTGATGCAGGTTCAGGTGTGTATATCTGTGGTGGGAGAGGGGCCACACACAGCGATGTACCGTGATACAAGATTGTATCTCTCGTCTGTTGTTGTCATGGAGATAGTATCTTCGTCTGTTGTTGTTGTGGAGATATAATCTGGAGATGTTCCATTCCCAAAACGTCGTATTTCTCTCTCTCTTGACCTGGATGAGTCACCTGTGAAGATGGGAGAGAAAGAAAGAGGGAGAGAGAGAGAGAGAGAGAGAGAGAGAGAGAGAGAGAGAGAGAGAGAGAGAGAGAGAGAGAGAGAGAGAGAGAGAGAGAGAGAGAGAGAGAGAGAGAGAGAGAGAGAGAGAGAGATGGAGAGAGAGAGAGAGAGAGAGAGAGAGAGAGAGAGAGAGAGAGAGAGAGAGAGAGAGAGAGAGAGAGAGAGAGAGAGAGAGAGAGAGAGAGAGAGAGAGAGAGAGAGAGAGAGAGAGAGAGAGAGGGAGAGAGAGAGAATATCCAAGGCATATCCAATTTGGCATGAGGGTCTGCTATACAAATTGATGGAAAGTGGGGTTGGGGGAAAAATATACGACATTATAAAATCCATGTACACAAACAACAAGTGTGCGGTTAAAATTGGCAAAAAACACACAAATTACTTTCCACAGGGCCGTGGGGTGAGACAGGGATGCAGTTTAAGCCCCACCCTCTTCAACATATATATCAATGAATTGGCGAGGGCACTAGAACAGTCTGCAGCACCCGGCCTCACCCTACTAGAATCTGAAGTCAAATGTCTTCTGTTTGCTGATGATCTGGTGCTTCTGTCACCAACCAAGGAGGGCCTACAGCAGCACCTAGATCTTCTGCACAGATTCTGTCAGACCTGGGCCCTGACAGTAAATCTCAGTAAGACAAAAATAATGGTGTTCCAAAAAAGGTCCAGTTGCCAGGACCACAAATACAAATTCCATCTAGACACCGTTGCCCTAGAGCACACAAAAAACTATACATACCTCGGCCTAAACATCAGCGCCACAGGTAACTTCCACAAAGCTGTGAACGATCTGAGAGACAAGGCAAGAAGGGCCTTCTATGCCATCAAAAGGAACATAAAATT
>NW_025533827.1:57500-82500 GCF_020615455.1 Coregonus clupeaformis | reverse complement strand
CTCCCTCCACTTCTCCCCTCCTCCCCTCCTCCCACTTCTCCCCTCCTCCCCCTCCTCTCCTCCTCCGCTTCCCCCCTCCTCCACTCCTCCCCTCCTCCCCTCCTCCCCCTCCTCCACTTCTCCCCTCCTCCCCTCCTCCCCTCCTCCACTTCTCCCCTCCTCCCCTCCTCCACTCCTCCCCTCCTCCCTCCTCCCCTCCCTCCTCCTCCACTTCCCCCTCCTCCCCTCCTCCCCTCCTCCCCTCCTCCACTTCTCCCCTCCTCCCCTCCTCCCCTCCTCCACTTCTCCACTTCTCCACTTCTCCCCTCCTCCCCTCCGCCCCTCCTCCACTTCTCCCCTCCTCCCCTCCTCCCCTCCTCCCCTCCTCGCCTCCTCCTCCTCTCCTCTCCTCTCTTCATCTCTCCTCTCCTCCACTCCTCCCCCATCCTCCTCGCCCCCTCCTCCCCTCCTCCTCCTCTCCTCTCCTCTCTTCATCTCTCCTCTCCTCTCCTCCCTTCCCCCCAGTCCGCTCCTCATTCATTCTTTCTCTGACTCTCTCTCTCTCTCTTTCCTTCTCTCCTTCCCATTTCTTACATCTTTTTTCTGTATCCATTTCAGAAGCAGAGGAAAGAAATACACAGAGAGACAGAAAGAAAGAATACTGCAATAGAGAGAAAATAAAAAGTGTTTTGAGCTGTCCAGGGTGCTGATCTGACTCGCTCGTGTCCTCTTAGGGCCAATCAATCATCCTCTTCATTGGTATTAGTCTGGTTGTTTGTCGACCAGAAGTCATGGAGTCAGAAATCAAAAGCTTGAGCCAGTTAGTTCATCAGTCGAAATCGACTTCAAGCTTAAAAATATGATTCAACAAATACTTCACTGACACAAGGAGAAAGAGAGAATGGGAGAGAGAGAGAGAGCGGGGGGAGGCGGAGAGAAAGGAGATAGACGATAGAGAGAATGTCATGGAGTTAGAAATCAAAAGCTTGAGCCAGTTAGTTCATCAGTTGAAATCGACTTCAAGCTTAAAAATATGATTCAACAAATACTTCACTGACACAAGGAGAAAGAGAGAATGGGAGAGAAGAGAGAGAGAGTGGGGGGAGGCAGAGAGAAAGGAGATAGACGATAGAGAGAATGAGAGAGAGAGAGAGCGGGTGGAGGCAGAGAGAAAGGAGATAGACGATAGAGAGAATGAGAGAAGTGGATGAAAGAAAGAGGGAGAAGGGGGGAGAGAAAGAGAGCTGCTTTTTTGCCAGCCAGTGCAGCTAATCTCATTGATAACACTGATTCATGCCGACTGTGTCTGACAGACCCTTAGATAAATGGACAAGTTTGAGGGGTTAGAGACCTCCATACTCTTTAGCTACTGTGTCCATAGAGAACTAAAATCTGCATCCCAAATGGCACCCTATTCCCTGTATAGGGCACTACCAGGGCCCTGGCCCCTGTTCAAAAGTAGTTTACTATAGAGTGAACAGGGTGCCACTGTTGTAGTTCCACTCTCTGCTACTCCTACACAGTTCACTGTAGTTTATACAGCTGTGTGTTTCTCTCTGTCTCTCTCTCTGTCCCCCTCTCTCGCTCCCTCTCTCCCGCTCTCTCTCCCCCTCTCTCTCTCTCTCTCTCTCTCTCTCTGTCTCTCTCTCTGTCCCCCTCTCTCGCTCCCTCTCTCCCGCTCTCTCTCCCCCTCTCTCTCTCTCTCTCTCTCTCTCTCCCCCCCCTCTCTCTCTCTCTCTCTGTCCCCCACTCTTGCTCCCTCTCTCCCGCTCTCTCTCCCCCCCTCTCTCTCTCTCTCTCGCTCCCTCTCTCCCGCTCTCTCTCCCCCTCTCTCTCTCTCTCCCCCCGTCTCTCTCTCTCTCTCTCTCTCTCTCTCTCTCTCTCTCTCTCTCTCTCTCTCTCTCTCTCTCTCTCTCTCTCTCTCTCTCTCTCTCTCTCTCTCTCTCTCTCTCTCTCTCTCTCTCTCTCTCTCTCTTTCTCTCTTTCTCTCTCTGTCCCCCTCTCTTGCTCCCTCTCTCCCGCTCTCTCTCCCCCTCTCTCTCTCTCTCTCTCGCTCCCTCTTTCCCGCTCTCTCTCCCCCTCTCTCTCTCTCCCCCCTCTCTCTCTCTCTCTCTCTCTCTCCCGCTCTCTCTCCCTCTCTCCCCCCCTCTCTCTCTCTCTCTCTCTCTGTCAAGCAAGTGAAATAGATAATAAACAAAATAAACTAATAGAAATGTAACAGTAAACATTCCACTCACAAAAGTTCCAAAAGAATAAAGACATTTCAAATGTCATATCATGTCTATATACAGTGTTATAATGATGTGCAAATAGTTAAAGTACAAAAAGGAAAATAAATAAACATAAATATAGGTTGTGTTTACAATGGTGTTTGTTCTTCACTGGTTAACCTTTTCTTGTGACAACAGGTCACAAATCTTGCTGCTGTGATGGCACACTGTGGTATTTCACCCATTAGATATGGGAGTTTATCAAAATTGGATTTGTTTTCTAATTCTTTGTAGGTCTGTGTAATCTGAGGGAAATATGTGTCTCTGATATGGTCATACATTTGGCAGGAGGTTAGGAAGTGCAGCTCAGTTTCCACCTCATTTTGTCAGCAGTGTGCACATAGCCTGTCTTCTCTTGAGAGCCAGGTCTGTCTACGGCGGCCTTTCTCAATACCAAGGCTATGCTCACTGAGTCTGTACATACTCAAAGATTTCCTTAATCTTGGGTCAGTCACAGTGGTCAGGTATTCTGCCACTGTGTACTCTCTGTTTAGGGCCAAACAGCATTCTAGTTTGCTCAGTTGTTTCTGTTAATTCTTTCCAATGTGTCAAGTAATTATATTTTTGTCTTCTCATGATTTGGTTGGGTAGATTTGTGTTGCTGTCCTGGGGCTCTGTGGGATCTGTTTTTGTTTGTGAACAGAGCCGCAGGACCAGCTTGCTTAGGGGACTCTTCTCCAGGTTCATCTCTCTGTAGGTGATGGCTTTGTAATGGAAGGTTTGGGAATCGCTTCCTTTTAGGTGGTTGTAGAATTTAACGGCTCTTTTCTGGATTTTGATAATTAGCAGGTATCGGCCTAATTCTGCTCTGCATGCATTATTTGGTGTTTTACGTTGTACACGGAGGATACTTTTGCAGAATTCTGCATGCAGAGTCTCAATTTGGTGTTTGTCCCATTTTGTGAATTCTTGGTTGGTGAGCGAACCCCAGACCTCACAAACATAAAGGGCAATAGGTTCTACAACTGATTCAAGTAGCCAGATCCTAATTGGTATGTCAAATTTTATGTTCCTTTTGATGGCATAGAAGGCCCTTCTTGCCTTGTCTCTCAGATCATTCACAGCTTTGTGGAAGTTACCTGTGGCGCTGATGTTTAGGCTGAGGTATGTATAGTTTTTTGTGTGCTCTCGTGGAATTTGCATTTGTGGTCCTGGCAACTGGACCTTTTTTGGAACACCATTATTTTTGTCTTACTGAGATTTACTGTCAGGGCCCAGGTCTGACAGAATTTGTGCGGAAAATCTAGGTGCAGCTGTAGGCCCTCCTTGGTTGGGGACAGAAGCACCAGATCATCAGCAAACAGTAGACATTTGACTTCAGATTCTAGTAGGGTGAGACCGGGTGCTGCAGACTGTTCTAGTGCCCTTGCCAATTCGTTGATATATATGTTGAAGAGCGTGGGGCTTAAACTGCATCCCTGTCTCACCCCCACGGCCCTGTGGAAAGAAATGTGTGTGTTTTTTTAACCAATTTTAACCGCACACTTGTTGTTTGTGTACATGGATTTTATAATGTCGTATGTTTTTCCCACAACACCACTTTCCATCAATTTGTATAGTAGACCCTCATGCCAAATTGAGTCAAAAGCTTTTTTGAAATCAACAAAGCATGAGAAGACTTTGCCTTTGTTTTGGTTTGTATGTTTGTCAATTAGGGTGTGCAGGGTGAATACGTGGTCTGTCGTACGGTAATTTGGTAAAAAGCCAATTTGACATTTGCTCAGTACATTGTTTCCACTGAGGAAATGTACGAGACTGCTGTTAATGATAATGCAGAGGATTTTCCCAAGGTTGCTGTTGACACATATCCCACGGTAGTTATTGGGGTCAAATTTGTCTCCACTTTGTAGATTGGGGTGATCAGTCCTTGGTTCCAAATAATGGGGAAGATGCCAGAGCTAAGGATGATGTTAAAGAGTTTAAGTATAGCCAATTGGAATTTGTGGTCTGTATATTTTATCATTTAATTGAGGATACCATCAACACAAAAGGCCTTTTTGGGTTGGAGGGTTTGTATTTTGTCCTGTAGTGATTTCAATGTAATTGGAGAATCCAGTGGGTTCTGGTGGTCTTTAATAGTTGATTTGTATTTGATCATGTATATTTTTTTGCTGTGTGTTCTCTTTTATAGGGCCAAAAAGATTGGAGAAGTGGTTTACCCATACATCTCCATTTTGGGTAGATAATATTAATATAATAATATGCCATTTAGCAGACGCTTTTATCCAAAGGGACTTACAGTCATGTGTGCATACATTTTTACGTATGGGTGGTCCCGGGGATCGAACCCACTACCCTGGCGTTACAAGCGCCATGCTCTACCAATTGAGCTACAGAGATAACTCTTTGTGTTGTTGTTTGTTTAGTGTTTTCCAATTTCCCAGAAGTGGTTAGAGTCTATGGATTCTTCAATTACATTGAGCTGATTTATGACGTGCTGTTCCTTCTTTTTCCGTAGTGTATTTCTGTATTGTTTTAGTGATTTACCATAGTGAAGGCGTAGGCTCAGGTTTTCTGGGTCTCTATGTTCTTGGTTGGATAGGTTTCTCAATTTATTTCTTAGGTTTTTGCATTCTTCATCAAACCATTTGTCATTGTTGTTAATTTTCTTTGGTTTTCTGTTAGAGATTTTTAGATTTGATAGGGAAGCTGAGAGGTCAAATATACTGTTTAGGTTTTCTACTGCCAAGTTTACACCTTCACTATTACAGTGGAATGTTTTGTCCAGGAAGTTGTCTAAAAGGGATTGCATTTGTTGTTGCCTAATAGCTTTTTGGTAGGTTTCTACACTACTTTCCTTCCATCTATAGCATATCTTAACAATATTCAGTTCCATGGGCTTTGATGCCTCATGATTGAGTATTGCTCTGTTCAAGTAGACTGTGATTTTGCTGTGATCTGATAGGGGTGCCAGTGGGCTGACTGTGAACGCTCTGAGAGACTCTGGGTTGAGGCCAGTGATAAAGTGGTGTACAGTACATTTACGTCATTTAGCAGACGCTCTTATCCAGAGCGACTTACAGTTAGTGAGCGCATACATTATCAAACCCACAACACTGGCATTGCAAACGCCATGCTCTACCAACTGAGATACATTCCTGCCGGCCATTCCCTCCCCTACCCTGGACGAATTGTGCGCCGCCCCATGGGTCTCCCGGTCGCGGCCGGCTACGACAGAGCCTGGATTCGAACCAGGATCTCTAGTGGCACAGCTACTAGTGCCTTAGACCACTGCACCACTCGGGAGTACTACTGAGAAGAGATGAGCTATAGGTGTACCTACCATAGGAGTTTCCTCGAAGCCTACCATTGACTATGTACATACCCAGCGTGCGACAGAGCTGCAGGAGTTGTGACCCGTTTTTGTTGGTTATGTTGTCGTAGTTGTGCCTAGGGGGGCATATGGGGGAGGGAATGATGTCACCTCCAGGTAGGTGTTTGTCCCCCTGTGTGCTGAGGGTGTCAGGTTCTTGTCCAGTTCTGGCATTTAGGTCGCCACAGACTAGTACATGTCCCTGGGCCTGGAAGTGATTGATCTCCCCCCTCCAGGATGGAGAAGCTGTCTTCATTAAAGTATGGGGATTCTAGTGGGGGGATATAGGTAGCACACCGGAGGAAATTTTTCTCTGTTGAGATTATTTCCTTTAGAATTTCTAGCCAAATGTTAAATGTTAATTTAATAGAGTGGGTTAGGTCTGCTCCATACCAAATGAGCATACCCCCTGAGTCCCTTCCCTGTTTCACACCTGGTAGTTTGGTGGATGGGACTACCAGCTCTCTGTAACCTAGAGGGAAACCAGTGGGTCCATCTCCTCTATACAATGTTTCTTGTAGGATGGTGGTCCAGGTTCCTGCTCTTTACGCCAAAGGCAGATGACCTCAGACCTTGTATATTCTCTCTTTCTCTCTCTCTCTCTCTCTCTCTCTCTCTCTCTCTCTCTCTCTCTCTCTCTCTCTCTCTCTCTCTCTCTCTCTCTCTCTCTCTCTCTCATTCTGACAGGCAGGACCTCCAGTGTTGTATATTTTCTTATATATATTTTCATCAAAGGAATAATTATTCAAAAAGTCTTTATTGTGTTTTATTTCATTTTTCTTTTAATTGTTCTTTTTGATTAACAATAAAAAACACCTCGCTGTGTTTGTGAGTGTGTGTGTGAGTGTGTGTGTGTGTGTGTGAGTGAGTATGTGTGTGTGAGTATGTGTGTGTGTGAGTGTGTGTGTGTGTGTGTGTGTGTGTGCTCCTGCAATAGGAAACCCAATTATAACCAGATATGAGTGACTCTCCAAGTCCACCCAAGAACTGCCCCAAAATTCTCTCCCTTTACCCCTCACCTCTCCTTTCCTCACCCCTGTTCCCTTTAGGGTGAGTCCGAAAGTATACCTCTCCTTTCCTAACAGCACCAAATTAAAATCCATAATCCCTTGTCTATGAGCCAGTCTGGCCACCTCAGCAAATCAAACAGAGCCTGAGTCTTCTCACTGTGTTCTTTCCTTCTATTCACAGAAAGGTCCTCCCTCTCACCTTGTAACCTTTTTCTTCCCTGTTTGCCTTGTCCTGCCCAGTCAAATAAGTAGAGCCTTCACAGTCGCAGCTCAGGCAGTCGATATTAACCAGTAGTCCTGTTCAAGGTTACAGTAGTCCTGTTCAAGGTTACAGTAGTCCTGTTCAAGGTTACAGTAGTCCTGTTCAAGGTTACAGTATTTCTGTTCAAAGTTACAGCAGTCCTGTTCAAGGTTACAGTAGTCCTGTTCAAGGTTACATTATTCCTGTTCAAGGTTACAGTAGTCATGTTCAAGGTTACAGTAGTCCTGTTCAAGGTTGCAGTAGTCATGTTCAAGGTTACAGTAGTCATGTTCAAGGTTACAGTAGTCCTGTTCAAGGTTACAGTATCTCTGTTCAAAGTTACAGCAGTCCTGTTCAAGGTTACAGTAGTCCTGTTCAAGGTTACAGTAGTCCTGCTCAAGGTTACAGTAGTCCTGT
Source organism: Coregonus clupeaformis (assembly GCF_020615455.1). NCBI lineage: Eukaryota > Metazoa > Chordata > Actinopteri > Salmoniformes > Salmonidae > Coregonus > Coregonus clupeaformis. The sequence continues at coordinate 75,270 of NW_025533827.1, read as the reverse complement.
TCAAAGTTACAGTAGTCCTGTTCAAGGTTACAGTAGTCATGTTCAATGGTACAGTAATCATGTTCAAGGTTACAGTAGTCCTGTTCAAGGTTACAGTAGTCCTGTTCAAGGTTACAGTAGTCCTGTTCAAGGTTACATTAGTCCTGTTCTAGATTGCAGTAGTCATGTTCAAGGTTACAGTAGTCCTGTTCAAGGTTACAGTAGTCCTGTTCAAGGTTACAGTATTTCTGTTCAAAGTTACAGCAGTCCTGTTCAAGGTTACAGTAGTCCTGTTCAAGGTTACAGCAGTCCTGTTCAAGGTTACAGTAGTCATGTTCAAAGTTACAGTAGTTCTGTTCAAGGTTACAGTAGTCATGTTCAAGGTTACAGTAGTCATGTTCAAGGTTACAGTAGTTATGTTCAAGGTTACAGTAGTCATGTTCAAAGTTCCAGTAGTCCTGTTTAAGGTTACATTAGTCCTGTTCAAGGTCACAGTAGTCATGTTCAAGGTTACAGTAGTCCTGTTCAACGTTACAGTAGTCCTGTTCAAGGTTCCAGTAGTCCTGTTCGAGGCTCCAGTAGTCCTGTTCAAGGTTACAATAGTCCTGTTCTAGGTTACAGTAGTCCTGTTCAAGGTTACAGTAGTCCAGTTCAAAGTTACAGTAGTCCTGTTCAAGGTTACATTAGTCCTGTTCAAGGTTACAGTAGTCATGTTCGAGGTTACAGTAGTCCTGTTCAATGTTACAGTAGTCCTGTTCAAGGTTCCAGTAGTCCTGTTCGAGGTTCCAGTAGTCCTGTTCAAGGTTACAATAGTCCTGTTCTAGGTTACAGTAGTCCTGTTCAAGGTTACAGTAGTCCTGTTCAAAGTTACAGTAGTCCTGTTCAAGATTACAGTAGTCCTGTTCAAGGTTCCAGCCTCTTTCTCCTTCTTCCTTTCTCTCTCTACCACTTGATCATTTTCTCGTTCTCTCTGTTACTTTTCCTTGTCACGGCATCTCTCTCTCTCTCTCTCTCTCTCTCTCTCTCTCTCTCTCTCTCTCTCTCACTCTTTCTCTCTCTCTCCCCCTCTCTGTCTCTCTCTCTATCTCTCTGTCTCTCTCTCTCTCTCTCTCTCTCTATCTCCCCCTCTCTCTCTCTCTCTCTCTCTCTGTCTGTCTCTCTCTCTCTCTGTCTGTCTCTCTTGTTTTATAAGTTTGTGTTTTCAGCACAGATGCTAAAACCACATCATACATCACATCTCAGTAACAAGCTTCAGAAAACCCAGAGGATTGGTGAGTGGTTGGCCAACAAGACCAGATCAGATGCAGACCTAACCCTAACCCCCTGTCTGGAATGGAAGAGTTTAGTGTTGCACTTATTAAAAATATATGTACGGTCACTGTGGCGGGTGTGTTAGAGACAGTTAGCACTAACCTCTGTCTGGAATGTTCTGGAATGTTAGGGCTTAGTCAGAATCAACAATCTTAATGATATCCTGTCATATTATAGATCATTTAGCAGATCAGAGTTAGTTATTTTACACCAGGATGTGTGTGCAGTCTTAGGGAGTAGTGAACTACATGTAGCTCAACCAGTAATTAAATTATCCACACCATTACACCACTGTAAAGAAAAAAGCAATATCTCAGACTGGCCAATAAAAATAAAAGATTAAGATGGGCCGTCTGAGATATGGCTTTTTCTTTGCAACTCTGCCTAGAAGGTCAGCATCCCGGAGTCGCGTCTTCGCTGTTGACGTTGAGACTGGTGTTTTGCGGGTACTATTTAATGAAGCTGCCAGTTGAGGACCTGTGAGGCGTCTGTTTCTCAAACTAGTCCTCTTGCTCAGTTGTGCACCGGGGCCTCCCACTCCTCTTTCTATTCTGGTTAGAGCCAGTTTGCGCTGTTCTGTGAAGGGAGTAGTACACAGCGTTGTACGAGATCTTCAGTTTCTTGGCAATTTCTCGCATTGAATAGCCTTCATTTCTCAGAACAAGAATAGACTGACGAGTTTCAGAAGAAAGTTATTTGTTTCTGGCCATTTTGAGCCTGTAATCGAACCCACAATTGCTGATGCTCCAGATACTCAACTAGTCTCAAGAACACCAGTTTTATTGCTTCTTTAATCAGCACAACAGTTTTCAGCTGTGCTAACATAATTGCAAAAGGGTTTTCTAATGATCAATTAGCCTTTTAAAATGATAAACTTGGATTAGCAAACACAACGTGCCATTGGAACACAGGACTGATGGTTGCTGATAATGGGCCTCTGTACGCCTATGTAGATATTCCATTAAAAATCTGCCGTTTCCAGCTACAATAGCCATTTACAACATTAACAATGTCTACACTGTATTTCTGATCAATTTGATGTTATTTTAAAGGACAAGAACATTTATTTTCTTTAGAAAACAAAGATGTTTCTAAGTGACCCCAAACTTTTGAACGGTAGTGTACATACACCTACACACACCTACACCTACATACACCTACACCTACACCTACATACACCTACACCTACATACACCTACATACACCTACACACACCTACACCTACATACACCTACACCTACACCTACATACACCTACATACACCTACACCTACATACACCTACATACACCTACATACACTTACACCTACATACACCTACATACACTTACACCTACACCTACATACACCTACATACACCTACACCTACATACACCTACACCTACATACACCTACATACACCTACATACACCTGCACCTACATACACCTGCACCTACATACACCTACATACACCTACACCTGCACCTGCATACACCTACATACACCTACAACTACATACACCTACACCTACATACACCTACACCTACATACACCTAAATACACCTACACACACCTACACCTACATACACCTACATACACCTACACCTACATACACCTACACCTACACCTACATACACCTACATACACCTACATACACCTGCACCTACATACACCTACATACACCTACATACACCTACACCTACATACACCTACACCTACGTACACCTACACCTACATACACCTACATACACCTACACCTACACCTACACCTACACCTACACCTACATTTACACCTACACCTACACCTACACCTACACCTACACCTACATACACCTACATACACCTGCACCTACATACACCTACATACACCTACATACACCTGCACCTACATACACCTACACCTACATACACCTACACCTACATACACCTGCACCTACCACACATTTTCCAGGAATATTCTTGTCATGTTACTGAATGTGTCCAGAGTATTTTCAGATTTCGTTATCAACAAATGTGGTAAAAAGTACAGTAAATGAAAAATGCACATAAAATCAACAGTATAATGTTCAGATTCAGTGTTGTGTCCTCATTTCAGGACTAATAATTCCCCCATTATCTCCAAACTGTTCCCTTTCAATTGCTACAATGCTTATGCATATGCTTTGCATATTTTTTCTGTAAGAAACATTTCAATTTAGCCCATATAGCAGTTCCCCCCGTGTGTAAAGGGTTAGCTTCTTCCAGTGTGAAGTAATTGGTACCTCTGGAAACTATATTTTCAGAGTAGCTGTGTGTGTGTTTGTGTGTGGGTGTGTGTGTGTGTTTGTATGTGGGTGTGTGTTTGTGTGTGGGTGTGTGTGTGTGTTTGTGTTTGCGTGTGGGTGTGTGTGTGTGTTAGTGTGTGGGTGTGTGCCATTCCAAGCCTCTAATTTACACTGTGACTCATTGACCAACCAACCCGACCTAACTGACCGACCTTCCCAACCGACACCCACAACCTAACTTCTTCCCGACCTCCGGACCGCTTCGGAATAACACACTCCGTTCCCCATTGTTTCCCGTCAGGAATGAGGTGTTGATGGAGGGAATTCAAAGGGCCGTTAACGATGGACTATCCCGGAACGCCGGGATTCAGAGTGTGTCCCAAATGGCACCCTATATAGTGCACTACTTTAGACCAGAGAATGGCACCCTATTCCCTATATAGTGCACTACTTTACACCAGAGAATGGCACCCTATTCCCTATATAGTGCACTACTTTAGACCAGAGAATGGCACCCTATTCCCTATATAGTGCACTACTTTACACCAGAGAATGGCACCCTATTCCCTATATAGTGCACTACTTTAGACCAGAGAATGGCACCCTATTCCCTATATAGTGCACTACTTTAGACCAGAGAATGGCACCCTATTCACTATATAGTGCACTACTTTAGACCAGAGAATGGCACCCTATTCCTTATCTAGTGCACTACTTTAGACCAGAGAATGGCACCCTATTCACTATATAGTGCACTACTTTAGACCAGAGAATGGCACCCTATTCCCTATATAGTGCACTACTTTAGACCAGAGAATGGCACCCTATTCCCTATATAGTGCACTACTTTAGACCAGAGAATGGCACCCTATTCCCTATATAGTGCACTGCGTTTTACCAAATACCTATGGCTCCTGCTCGAAAGTATAGTGCACTATAAAAGGAATATGGTTCCATTTGGGATGCAACAGAGCCTTTGGTTATTTTTCCGAGGCTATTTCTGGGAATACCACTGTTTGGACGTGGATTGATTGGGAAAAGGAAGGACTTCACCACATATCCAGGAAAACAATGTGATAAATACATTGTCTCACCTCACCTATCAGTCTTCAACCAAAGAAACATTACAATTTGATGTGGGGTGTATCCTGTTTTCACCAACATTGGTAGAGAAACCATAAAGAAACCAGAGAGAGAGAGAGAGAGAGAGAGAGAGAGAGAGAGAGAGAGAGAGAGAGAGAGAGAGAGAGAGAGAGAGAGAGAGAGAGAGGGGCCAAGAGGGAGAGAGAAGAGAGAGAGAGAGAGAGAGAGAGAGAGAGAGAGCAGAGAGAGAGAGAGAGAGAGAGAGAGAGAGAGAGAGAGAGAGAGAGAGAGAGAGAGAGAGAGAGAGAGAGAGAGAGAGAGAGAGAGAGAGAGACACACACACACACAGAGAAAGAGACAGAAACAGACTTCTGGTCCTAAGATAAGAAAAAAAAAAAAAGGCTTTGGACCCTTGAGTCACTTCAACCCCTCCGGTTAAGTGGTCATTTAGTGTAAACCATAGTGTTTGTGTGGGTGTTAAACAATGCTCTTTGGTTATAGCTGAAATGACAGTAAGGTTGAGAAGTTCTTTTTTTGGGGGGGTGATGACTGATAAGAATCCTGTCTGACTGTGGTAGGAGGAAGAAGTATTTTAGTCCTGTTTCGTCACATTGCATAATTAAGTCATTTGACTGTTGACCCATTCTCAGCTCTGAGCAAGTGCACATACACCACAAGTGTAGAAGTGGTCCTCTGTAGCTCAGCTGGTAGAGCACGGCGCTTGTAACGCCAAGGTAGTGGGTTCGATCCCCGGGACCACCCATACACACACAAAAAAAAAATTATGCATGCATGACTGTAAGTTGCTTTGGATAAAAGCGTCTGCTAAATGGCATATTATTATAAGTGCATGTATATTATGATGAGAGTTTTACAGAGAGACAGTCATCTGTAGTGAGGGGAGCCCCTGATCTCATCATAACTCTTAACTGTTGTTGTTGTTGTTGTTGACGATGTTGTTGTTTGGGTGATGGCTGATAGGGGACTGAGGTGGAGTGTGTTGTTGGAGGGGGAAGAGGAGGGTTTGTCCTGAAAGCCAATGTCATTGTTGAGAGAGAGAGAGAGAGAGAGAGAGACAGAGAGAGAGAGAGAGAGAGAGAGAGAGAGAGAGAGAGCAGGAGAGAGGGGGAAAGAGTGAGAGAGTGAGAGAGAAATAGAGAGAGAGGCAGAGAGAGAGAGAGGCAGAGAGAGAGAAAGGGAGAGACAGAGAGAGAGAGAGAGAGAGAGAGAGAGATATAGAGAGAGAGAGGGAGAGAGGGGGCAAGAGGGAGAGAGAGAGAGAGAGGCAGAGAGAGAGAAAGGGAGAGACAGAGACAGAGAGAGAGCGAGAGAGAGAGAGAGAGAGAGAGAGAGAGAGAGAGAGAGTCAGAGAGGGGGCAAGAGGGAGAGAGAAATAGAGAGAGAGGGAGAGAGAGTTAAAAGAGAGAGAGAGAGAGAGAGAGAGAGAGAGAGAGAGAGAGAGAGAGAGAGAAAGGGAGAGAGAGAGAGACAGAGAGAGAGAGAGAGAGAGAGAGAGAGAGGGAAAGAGGGAGAGAGACTTATATAGAGAGAAGGAGAGAGAGAGACACATACTTCCCTCAGATTACAGAGATCCACAAAGAATTCAAAAACAAACCCAATTTTGATAAACTCCCTTATCTACTGGGTGAAAAACCACAGTGTGCCATCACAGCAGCAAGATTTGTGACTTGTTGCCACAAGAAAAGGGGAACCAGTGAAGAACAAACACCATTGTAAATACAACCCATATTTATGTTTATTTATTTTCCCATTTGTACTTTAACTATTTGCACATTATAACACTGTATATAGAGATAATATGACATTTGAAATGTCTTTATTCTTTTGAAACTTCTGAGTGTAATGTTTACTGTACATTTTTTATTGTTTATTTCACTTTTGTTTACTATCTACTTCACTTGCTTTGGTAATGTTAACATACGTTTCCCATGCCAATAAAGCCCTTCAATTGAATTGAATTGAAATAAATTGAAATTGAATTGAATTGAATTGAATTGAGAGAGGGTGAGAGAGTTACAGAGAGAGAGAGAGAGAGAGAGAGAGAGAGAGAGAGAGAGAGAGAGAGAGAGAGAGAGAGAGAGAGAGAGAGAGAGGGAGAGAGGCAGAGAGAGAGAGACAGAGAGAGAGAGAGAGAGAGAGAGAGAGAGAGAGAGAGAGAGAGAGAGAGAGAGAGAGAGAGAGAGAGAGAGAGAGCATAGCCTTGCTATTGAGAAAGGCCGTCGTAGGCAGACCTGGCTCTCAAGAGAAGACAGGCTATGTGCACACTGCCCACAAAATGAGGTGGAAACTGAGATGCACTTCCTAACCTCCTGCCAAATGTATGACCATATTAGAGACACATATTTCCCTCAGATTACAGCGATCCACAAAGAATTCGAAAACAAACCCAATTTTGATAAACTCCCTTATCTACTGGGTGAAAAACCACAGTGTGCCATCACAGCTGCAAGATTTGTGACCTGTTGCCACAAGAAAAGGGCAACCAGTGAAGAACAAACACCATTGTAAATACAACCCATATTTATGTTTATTTATTTTCCCATTTGTACTTTAACTATTTGCACATTGTTACAACACTGTATATATACATAATATGACATTTGAAATGTCTTTATTCTTTTGAAACTTCTGAGTGTAATGTTTACTGTTAATATTTATTTCACTTTTGTTTACTATCTACTTCACTTGCTTTGGCAATGTTAACATACGTTTCCCATGCCAATAAAGCCCTTAAATTGACATTGAAATTGAATTGAGAGATCACCTACAGAGATATGAACCTGGAGAAGAGTCCCCCAAGCAGGCTGGTCCTGGGGCTCTGTTCACAAACACAAACAGACCCCACAGAGCCCCTGGAAAGCAACACAGTTAGACCCAACCAAATCATGAGAAAACAAAAAGAGAATTACTTGACACATTGGAAAGAGTTAACAAAAAACAGCGCAAACTAGAATGCTATTTGGCCCTAAACAGAGAGTACACAGTGGCAGAATACCTGACCACTGTGACTGACCCAAATTTAAGGAAAGCTTTGACTATGTACAGACTCAGTGAGCATAGCCTTGCTATTGAGAAAGGCCGCCGTAGGCAGACATGGCTCTCAAGAGAAGACAGGCTATGTGCACACTGCCCACAAAATGAGTTGGAAACTGAGCTGCACTTCCTAACCTCCTGCCAAATGTATGACCATATTAGAGACACATATTTCCCTCAGATTACACAGATCCACAAAGAATTAGAAAACAAACCCTATTTTTGATAAACTCCCATATCTACTGGGTGAAAAACCACAGTGTGCCATCACAGCTGCAAGATTTGTGACCTGTTGCCACAAGAAAAGGGCAACCAGTGAAGAACAAACACCATTGTAAATATAACACATATTTATGTTAATTTCTCTTCCCCTTTCTACCTTAAAACTATTCGCACATAATATGACATTTGAAATGTTGTTATTCTTTTGGAACTTGAGTGTAATGTTTATTGGTAGCATTTGTTTCCCATTCCAATAAAGCCCTTAAATTGAAATTGAATTGAATTGAGAGTGAGAGAAAGAAAGAAAGAGAAAGAGAAAGAGAAAGAGAAAGAGAAAGAGAAAGAGAAAGAGAAAGAGAAAGAGAAAGAGAAAGAGAAAGAGAAAGAGAAAGAGAGAGAGATAAAGAGAGAGAGACAGAGAGACAATGACAGAGTGAGAGACAGAGTGAGGTAGAGAGAGAAAGAGAAAGAGGGACAGAGAGAGAGAGCGAGAGAGAGAGAGAGGGAGAAATGCCAGCTGCTGATTGGTGGGGACTAGCCAATTGGTTATTGATTGGCTGAGTGATCCAGTTCCAGTTATTGATTGACTGAGCAATCCAGTTCCAGCTGTTAACTGATTGCTATTGGTTCATCCAAATGCTATGTCTTCCAGCGGGCAGATAGAAATACATTCTGTCAACAGAAAAGGAAAATAAAGAAATAACTTTCAAACAGAAGAAGGAAAAGTTCAAATAAACTGTTAAGAAGTTAGATTAGAATAGATTGTTTCCCTTTTCAAAAGGCTGTGATTTCTTGGATTGTTAGAGGTACAGAAAATGCATTGAAATGGACATGAGGTGGATGGGCAGTATTGGGCAATGATATTCGCCAGAATTTAACAAAGAGTTCTTGAGAAATCAGTAGATTGACACAGGTAAAAGTCTGTGACTGTATTAATGCTATGCTATGCTAGAGGAGCAGAAAACACAGAAATATCAGGGGCCGCAAAGTTTCAGTTTTTGGTGAAAAAAACACTGTAACATCACCAAGAATATAGAATAAAATATATATATATAACAAACAAACAAAAATCTCTCTCTATTTCAATTTTTTTATTTTTTATTAATGTGTTAAAATGTTTAAAAAAAACAGTTTTTGTTTTGTCATTATGGGGTATTGTTTGTAGATTGATGAGGTATAAAAAAAACAATTTAATCATTTTTAGAATAAGGCTGTAACGTAAAAGAATGTGGAAAAAGTCAAGGGGTCTGAATACTTTCTGAATGCACTTTATACAGTATATAGGAAATGTGTCCCCACTAATGATAAAAGAGATGATTTTGTCTCAATGTGATAAAGGTATGAAAATATTGTTCTTTTCAAATACAATCTCTTTTTCGGCTTTGTTTTTTAAAATTTTTAATTTGTCAGGGACCATGTACAGCATGCCATTGCACCAGAATTGGGGCAGAAATGCCTTCTGGAACATGTGCCTTGATAACAAACATGTATTCCATCCGTAAATACAAATAAAAAAGACCGGAAACTTACATTTACATTTTACATTTACGTCATTTAGCAGACGCTCTTATCCAGAGCGACTTACAAATTGGTGCATTCACCTTATAGCCAGTGGGATAACCACTTTACAATATTATTATTATTTTTTTTTTAATTTGGTGGGGGGGGGGGTAAGGGGGGTAGAAGGATTACTTTATCCTATCCCAGGTATTCCTTAAAGAGGTAGGGTTTCAAGTGTCTCCGGAAGGTGGTGAGTGACTCCGCCGTCCTGGCATCGTGAGGGAGCTTGTTCGACCATTGGGGTGCCAGAGCAGCGAACAGTTTTGACTGGGCTGAGCGGTGAACTGTGCTTCAGCAGAGGTAGTGGAGCCAGCAGGCCAGAAGTGGATGAACGCAATGCCCTCGTTTGCGTTCATCCTTCCCGCTTCCCGCTAGTGTTTATAGTCTTCTCTACCGAGCAGTGTTTGAAAGAATGTAATGTTAGCCATCGAGAACTACAAAAGTTTTGCTACTTTTCTCAACAACATTGATGCCCTGAATTTATCATGCACTATCGACAGATCAGTTGGAAAAAGTGATGGGCTACTTTCTGCGCATTCCACGGTCAGTGTGAACCGGAGTGACTTGACACAACGCTGGCCAAACAATGATGTAGCTTCAAACAAAACGGAGTTAAATGGTTCCAGTCTGCATTGAAGCATTCATCCATGTATACGGGTAAGAGTCCAGCTACATTTTCAGATATTATACGTTTCTACATTTATCAGAAAGTCATTTTCATTGCAAGTTAAAGTGTACTGTTAGCTAGCTAGCGAACTTTAGCTTGCTGTCTAGCTAGCAGACATTATGTATATGAGCTGTGTATTAATATTATTTGAATCAGAAATCCTTTTGCATTGGTAGTTATAGCCTGATGTTAGCTAGCTATCATTTAACCTGGTTGGTTAGCTTTTGCTATCTGCAGATTCATACTACAGCTATGACAATGTTTGCATTGGTAGTAGTATGAGTTGGGATTATGCCGGTTCATTGTTTAGATAGCTAGCTAGCTAGTTAGCTACATGTCTAAACAAAAGACTCCACTTCGCAAGATGATTACATGGCCCATCCACTTAGCTACATGTGGCTGGGGGGTGGTTATGGCATTTCCTTCACATGACCCATCAATTTAAACAAGTGTGTCAGGTAAGCGTCATCTAACAATTATACAATATTTATCAAATATTTGTATCTGGACACTTTCTGTTTTGATATTGCTGCTATGTAAGTAACCATTTCACTGTACCGTTTACACCTTCTGTATCCTGTGCATGTGACAAATAAACTTAGATTTGATTTGATAAAGTGTGTGTTTACCAGAGACTGTAGTGTGAAGAACAACATGACCTGCACCAAAGTCAGATTAGGATGTAGGCCAAGGACGAGATAAAGTGTATTTTTACCTGGAGTTTTTCCTTATTGTAGGCTACTACTACTTAGGGGGGGGACAGTAGTTGATATTTAATACATCCAAGTAGTACAGTGGGGGAAAAAAGTATTTAGTCAGCCACCAATTGTGCAAGTTCTCCCACTTAAAAAGATTAGAGAGGCCGGTAATTTTCATCATAGGTACACGTCAACTATGACAGACAAAATGAAAAAAAAAAAATCCAGAAAATCACATTGTAGGATTTTTAATGAATTTATTTGCAAATTATGGTGGAAAATAAGTATTTGGTCACCTACAAACAAGCAAGATTTCTGGCTCTCACAGACCTGTAACTTCTTCTTTAAGAGGCTCCTCTGTCCTCCACTCGTTACCTGTATTAATGGCACCTGTTTGAACTTGTTATCAGTATAAAAGACACCTGTCCACAACCTCAAACAGTCACACTCCAAACTCCACTATGGCCAAGACCAAAGAGCTGTCAAAGGACACCAGAAACAAAATTGTAGACCTGCACCAAGCTGGGAAGACTGAATCTGCAATAGGTAAGCAGCTTGGTTTGAAGAAATCAACTGTGGGAGCAATTATTAGGAAATGGAAGACATACAAGACCACTGATAATCTCCCTCGATCTGGGGCTCCACGCAAGATCTCACCCTGTGGGGTCAAAATGATCACAAGAACGGTGAGCAAAAATCCCAGAACCACACTGGGGGACCTGGTGAATGACCTGCAGAGAGCTGGGACCAATGTAACAAAGCCTACCATCAGTTACACACTACGCCGCCAGGGACTCAAATCCTGCAGTGCCAGATGTGTCCCCCTGCTTAAGCCAGCACATGTCCAGGCCCGTCTGAAGTTTGCTAGAGTGCATTTGGATGATCCAGAAGAGGATTGGGAGAATGTCATATGGTCAGATGATACCAAAATATAACTTTTTGGTAAAAACTCAACTCGTCGTGTTTGGAGGACAAAGAATGCTGAGTTGCATCCAAAGAACACCATACCTACTGTGAAGCATGGGGGTGGAAACATCATGCTTTGGGGCTGTTTTTCTGCAAAGGGACCAGGACGACTGATCTGTGTAAAGGAAAGAATGAATGGGGCCATGTATCGTGAGATTTTGAGTGAAAACCTCCTTCCATCAGCAAGGGCATTGAAGATGAAACGTGGCTGGGTCTTTCAGCATGACAATGATCCCAAACACACCGCCCGGGCAACGAAGGAGTGGCTTCGTAAGAAGCATTTCCAGGTCCTGGAGTGGCCTAGCCAGTCTCCAGATCTCAACCCCATAGAAAATCTTTGGAGGGAGTTGAAAGACCGTGTTGCCCAGCGACAGCCCCAAAACATCACTGCTCTAGAGGAGATCTGCATGTAGGAATGGGCCAAAATACCAGCAACAGTGTGTGAAAACCTTGTGAAGACTTACAGAAAACGTTTGACCTGTGTCATTGCCAACAAAGGGTATATAACAAAGTATTGAGAAACTTTTGTTATTGACCAAATACTTATTTTCCACCATAATTTGCAAATAAATTCATAAAAAATCCTACAATGTGATTTTCTGGAAAAAAAATTCTCATTTTGTCTGTCATAGTTGACGTGTACCTATGATGAAAATTACAGGCCTCTCTCATCTTTTTAAGTGGGAGAACTTGCACAATTGGTGGCTGACTAAATACTTTTTCCCCCCACTGTACACTGGCTTTAACATAGTGGTTAGTAGAAATATGTATAAGAACATGTTGATAAAGGCCAATGTTTCTTGTCTTCATAATCACATACTTACAATTGTTTTTGTTCCAGCCCAGCACCAACATAGCTGTTTCAAATTTAGTTAACTAATCATCATGCCCTTGGTCAGTTGAAATGTTAAGTGCTGGGATAAAATAAAGATGTCCAACTGTGAGACCCTGTTCTAGGCAATTCAAAGGTAACGGAAATTGTGCAGAGACTTTATCACTTAAAATGCATGCAAGAGAAAAAAACATTGCTTTTCAAAGTTTAACAAACCATAAAACTCTATGCACTAGGATTACTTATAACAATTTACACAGAACATTTAACAAAAACACATTTATTGGAAGAACTGTGCAGATGCAGAGTTTGGTAACAGATTTTCTGAAAAAATCTCCCTCCATTTTTTGTGTTCACGTTTTCAAAAACCTACTAATTATCTGTTAAATATCTGTTAAAGCCCTGTGAAATATCTGTTAAATATCTGCTCCGAATTAAGATCCAACGATGTCTGAAGAATGAACGGGATGTCAGCTATGACACGACACGTTGACTTTAAAAAATATATATTTTGGTTACTGAACTACAGTAAGTGAATTGGATTTACACCCGGTAACGGAATGTCTTTATGGGTCCCTGATCTCTACTGCACAGAAACGCATAATAATGATGATATGAAAGTCATTTTCTTCATGATGATGTATCCTAAATAGGTAACATAAAGGTAGAAATATACAACATCCTCCTTTTCATATTTTGGTAATGTTCTACAACACTGGCTATTATTTTAATGAGCTCCGCCCCCAAACAAGACCATATTTGGTTGGTCTAGACCAAATCTGAACTAATCATAGACGTCTATGTTTCACAACTTTGAAAATCAAAGTACAGCACAGTAGAGCTCAGTAGAGTACAGTACAGGACTTATCTTTACTGTATTGAACTCTACTCTACTTGTCTTTACTGTATTGAACTCTACTCTACTTATCTTTACTGTATTGAACTCTACTCTACTTGTCTTTACTGTATTGAACTCTACTCTACTTATCTTTACTGTATTGAACTCTACTCTACTTATCTTTACTGTATTGAACTCTACTCTACTTGTCTTTACTGTATTGAACTCTACTCTACTTATCTTTACTGTATTGAACTCTACTCTACTTAACTTTACTGTATTGAACTCTACTCTACTTGTCTTTACTGTATTGAACTCTACTCTACTTATCTTTACTGTATTGAACTCTACTCTACTTGTCTTTACTGTATTGAACTCTACTCTACTTATCTTTACTGTATTGAACTCTACTCTACTTGTCTTTACTGTATTGAACTCTACTCTACTTATCTTTACTGTATTGAACTCTACTCTACTTGTCTTTACTGTATTGAACTCTACTCTACTTATCTTTACTGTATTGAACTCTACTCTACTTGTCTTTACTGTATTGAACTCTACTCTACTTATCTTTACTGTATTGAACTCTACTCTACTTGTCTTTACTGTATTGAACTCTACTCTACTGATGATTTCCCATTCGGTAATGGAATTTTGAGTTCTAATCACTTTCATGGATCAAATTTATATCAGAGAGAGAAATGCGAAAATATCTTAAAATGATGTGGGATTTTAAGGCACAGGGCAATGTTTCTTAAACTTACAAAGGCAGAATAGTTTTTCTCCAAAATCAAATATGTTTTGATATTATTTGGCAGGGGTCTTCAAAATTATTGTGTTTTGATGTATTTCTAATACCTTTTAAGACTTTTCCAGTAGATGCTTTCTAAGACAATTTGTCCATCTGTTTGAACAGAAACCAAATCCTTTGCTTATTCCAAAATGTTAGGATCGAAGGTAGATGGTAGAAAAATGTATGTATGCCTTAAAAAATAAAGAAATAGACTCATCTTTCCTTTGAAACACAATTTGACGTGTTCCTATTGTGGCGGGTGATTTGGACGGAGTCAGGCGCAGGAGGGTAAATCACAGAATATATTGTTTAGTCAGGAACACATCAGTACGCATCAATGTGTAACACACTCCAGTGCGGTAAATACGGCGCACTGGAGAAAACAAGGGACACGGGGGAATATCCCAGCGATACAAATACAAAGTAGCTCCACCGAGCTACAGTAACCTCCACAATAAACAATCACACACAAAGACAAGGGGGAAGAGGGAACACTTACACAGGTACTAATGAGGGGATATGAACCAGGTGTGTGTAATAAACAAGACAAAACAAATGGAATGATGAGATGAGGAGCGGCAGTGGCTAGAAGGCCGGTGACGACGAACGCCGAAAGCCTGCCCGAACAAGGAGAGGAGGCAGCTTCGGAGGAAGTCGCGACACCTATGAACTTCCCATGTTGGTGCTCGTGGGTCCTTTTACATGGAAATGACCTTTTACACAGCGGGCTGTTGCTCCCGGCCGAGATGACCAACGCTGGCGACGAAGAAGAGGAAGAGGAAGGGGGACTCCAGGCTGAAAAGACGGGCTACACGGTGGCACACAGCAAGAATCCTCTCTCCCGGAATCAGTCTTTATTGTTTGGAACATGTTCAAAGATTCATCCACCAACATTGAGGAATATACACCGGGTGTAGAAAACATTAGGAACACCTACCTAATATTGAGTTGCCACCCCCTCCCCTCCCTTTTGACCTCAGAACAGCCTCAATTCGTCGGGGGCATGGACTCTACAAGGTGTCAAGCATTCCAGAGGGATGCTGGCCCATGTTGACTCCAATGCTTCCCACAGTTGTGTGAAGTTGGCTAGATGTCCTTTGGGTTGTGGACATTCTTGATACACACGGGAAACTGTTGACCGTGAAAAACACAGTAGCGTTGCAGTTTTTGACACACTCAAACCAGTGCACCTGGCACCTACTACCATACCCCGTTTCAAAGGCACTTAAATATAATGTCTTGCCCATTCACCCTCTGAATGGCACACATAACACAATCCATGTCTCAATTGTCTCAAGGCTTAAACATCCTTCTTTAACCTGTCTCCTCCCCTTCATCTACACTGATTGAAGTGGACTTAACAAGTGACATCAATAAGGGATCATAGCTTTCACCTGGATTCACCTGGTCGTCAGTCACATGCTTCATTAGGAAATGTGTTGATGACATTGTACCCACAATAACAATCCGGACCAACCCCAACCAAAAACCCTGAATGAACGGAGATATACTTACAATTCTGAGAGCCCATACTGCAGCATTCAATGTCACCCCGATGACTCGGTGGCGCGCAACGCGTAAAAGGCAAGCAGGTGTTTTTTATTTGTATTTATTAAGGATCTCCATTAGCTGCTGCCAAGGCAACAGTTACTCTTCCTGGGGTCCAGCAACATTAAGGTAGTTATATACAATAAATAATATTACATGACAATACATTTCATAACACTTTTCACAACACATTAAGTGTGTACCCTCAGGTCACTACTCTACTACCACATATCTATAACACAAAATGCATATGTATGTGTGTGTAGAGTGTGTGTGTGTTATCATGTGTATGTGTGCGTGTGTCTGTGTCTGTGTGCGTGTCTCTTCAAATCCAATACAGATCCAAACTTCAACTGATATTCGACAACTCAGACTCGCTTCACATGTGGCAAGGACTACAGAAGAAAATCCAGCTGTGCCTCCCGCCCAGATGAGTTTACCACATTCTATGCTCTCTTCGAGGCAGAAAATACCGAGCCATCCAGGAAGACTCTCCAGGCTGACATGAGGAAAACTCTCACAAAGCCACCGGCCCAGATGACATCCCTGGCCGCATCCTGAGAGTGTGTGTTGACCAGCTGGCGGGCGTCTTCTCAAAACATCTTCTTCAACCTGTCCCTGTCCCAGGCTGTAATCCCAACCTGTTTTAAGGGGGACCACCATCGTCCCAGTGTCCAAAAAAAAACAAGGTGACATGCCCAAATTACTATTGCTCTGTCGCGCTGACCTCGGTCATCATGAAGTGCTTTGAGAGGCTGGTCATGGCCCACATGAAGGCCAGCATGCCAGGCACACTGTACCCGCTCCAATCTACTCACCGCTCCAACAGATCCACGGAAGATACCATTTCCATTGCTATTCACACGGCCGTAACACATCTGGACAAGAGGAACACGTATGTGAGAATGCTGTTCATTGACTACAGTTATTGTTCCCTCCCAGTCCCTGGACACCACCCCTCTGCAACCGGATCCTGAACTTGTTCACCCACGACTGCGTGGCTTTGCACGACACACACTCCATCCTCAAGTTTGCTGTCGACACCACGGTTGTAAGGCCTGGTAACCAACAACAACAACAACGAGTCAGCCAATAGGGAGGAGGTAAGTGAATTGGCATTGTGGTGTCATGACAACAACCTCAACGTTAGCAAAACAAATGAGTTGATTGTTGACTTCAGGAAACAGAGGAGGGAAAAGATCCACATCAACGGGTCTGCAGTAGAAAGAGTCACACATTTTAAGTTCCTCGGCATCCACATCACCGAGGACTTGTCATGGACCATCAACACCACCACTCTTATCAAGAGGGTGAAACAGCGTCTCTACTTCCTAAGGCGGCTGAAGAAATTTGGCATGCTGCCCTGGGTCCTCTCCAAATACTACTGCAAACAGAGTTTCCAAACACAGAGGCGCAACATCCCGAGACTTCCGGGAACGCTAGCGAAACGGACCAATCAGACCAAGCCGGTGTTTGGGGTTAGAGAAGTCAATCAGAGAAGTGAACAATTCTTCCTTAGTTGTTAATTTTCTCAAAATCTAAAGGAACAATCTAGATTCTATCCAATGTCTTTAAGTATTTGAACATGTTATTACTCAGACCTAGTTAAAGTGCCAAACTGATTTTCATTTTAGCCAAAGACAGCTTTATATCGAAGGAGACGACCGTTAGACCCGATGACGTGTTTCTACGCATGAGCTTAGCTAGCCACCGTCGCCATGACATCGCCCTACAAGCGTGATCTGGGATTTTCTATTGGAGAAGCACTTTCTGCCTATCTACATACTGTACTGTCTTTGCTGCCACTGCACCATCGAGAGCATCCTGACCGGTTGCATCACCGCCTGGTGTGGGAATTGTTCCATCCACGACCGCGGTGAAGACGGCCCAACACGTCAGAGACAGATTCTATCTGAAAGCCGTCAGACTGATGAACACTTGAACTGGACTGACCACCTGCTCCGATTATCCGCACCT
>NW_025533827.1:47500-52500 GCF_020615455.1 Coregonus clupeaformis | reverse complement strand
TAATTCAAGGAAGAAATTCTCAGATGGGCTTCATATTCACTCATTGGATGGTTCTCTCATCGAGTGTGTTCCCACCTATAAATGTCACACCCTGGCTCTGGGGACACTTGTATGTTGAGCCAGGGTGTGAGTTTCCTTTGTGTATTCTAGTTGTTGTATTTCTATGTTGGCCAGAGTGGTTCTCAATCAGAGGCAACGAGTGTCAGCTGTTGCTGGTTGTCTCTGATTGGGAACCATATTTAGACAGGCTGTTTTCCCACAGTGGTTGTGGGATCTTGTTCCAATTAGGTTTGTGTTTAAACCGAGGACGTCACGTTATCGTTTGTTGTTTTGTTCGTGTGATACTCATATAATAAAAATATGTTCACCTTCCACGCTGCGCCTTGGTCCTCTGTTCCCGACGATCGTGACAGAAGATCCCACCATACCTGGACCAAGCAGCGTGAAGAGGAGAGAGGATGGACTTTGGAGCAGTGGAGTAAGAGTCTCGACTGGGCCAAGCCAAGTGAAGAGCAGAGAGGTTGGACTTTGAAGCAGTGGGGTGAATGTCTGGCTGGAGACATGGAGGCCTGGTCCAAGAGGAGAGCCGCCCAGAATTTTTTTAGGGGGGGGCTCACGCCGTGGACGACGGGGCAGCAGGAGGCCGCGATAGAGCGGTCCAGCGGGTTGGCAGAGGAGGCCGCCAGGTTACGGGGGCCACTGGTATTAAAGGGGAAGGAAAGTGTAGAGGCACGGCGAGAGGTACTGGGGTGTGTTACCAGTCCCGTCCGGCCCGTTCCTGAAATACGCGTAGGGCCAGTGGTGTGTGTCCCCAGTACGGTCCGGCTTGTTCGTGTCCCTCGCATCGAGCCTGTGGTGCACGTCGCCAGCCCAGTCCGGCCTGTTCCTGCTCTCCGCACCAAGCCAATGGTGCGCGTCGTCAGCCCGGCTCGGCCCGTTCCTGCTCCCCGCACCAAGTCAGTGGTGCGCTTCGTCAGCCTGTCTCGGCCCGTTCCTGCTCCCCACACCAAGCCAGTGGTGTGCGTCGTCAGTCCGGCACGGCCCGTGCCTGTTCCACTGGTGCCTGGTCCGGCACCGGTCAGCTGCTCCACGCCGGAGCTAGAGCAATCCGCTCCACCAGTGTTCAGTTCAGCTCCGGTCAGCAGGGCCAGACCAGACCAGGGGTACTTTGGGGGGTTAGAGAGGGAGTGGGGATCATGCCCGGAGCCGGATCCGCCGCCAAGGCGGAGTGCCCACCCGATCCCTCCCCTGTGGTATTTGGTTGGCGCGGTCGGAGTCCGCGCCTTTAGGGGGGGGTACTGTCACGCCCTGGCTCTGGGGACACTTGTATGTTGAGCCAGGGTGTGAGTTTCCTTTGTGTATTCTAGTTGTTGTATTTCTATGTTGGCCAGAGTGGTTCTCAATCAGAGGCAATGAGTGTCAGCTGTTGCTGGTTGTCTCTGATTGGGAACCATATTTAGACAGGCTGTTTTCCCACAGTGGTTGTGGGATCTTGTTCCAATTAGGTTTGTGTTTAAACCGAGGACGTCATGTTATCGTTTGTTGTTTTGTTTGTGTGATTACTCATATAATAAAAATATGTTCACCTTCCACGCTGCGCCTTGGTCCTCTGTTCCCGACGATCGTGACAATAAATATCTCGGCATTTGGATTGATAAAGATCTAATGTATAAAAACATACCGATGAGCTAGTTAAAAATAGAGATAGATCTTGCCTCTCCATGAATAGCAGGAAGCAGATTGTACAGTCAACTTTCCTGCCAGTTCTTGACTATGATTACACCATTAACTAGATCACAGCAGCCACTACTCTTAAACCATTGGATGCCGTCTACCAATAGCGCCCCTTCGCTTTATCACAGGTGACAGTTTTAATACTCATCACTACATCCTGTATCAGAAGGTCGGCTGGACCGCACTAAAGGCCTGTGGATAACTTCATTACTCCCTTCTTCTTTACAAAGCTCTGCTCCACAAACGCTTCCAACATACCTCACTTCCCTGTTGAAATAAAACAATATGAGATACCAAACCCATTCTCAGGGTTGGTTAGCCAGCATTGTGTGTGCATGTGCTTGTGTGTTAGTCTGTGTGTTCCATGATTTACGTACAGTGACCCCCACCCCTGATTCAAAGTTACGACCAATGATCACTGCTCTACCTCCCAAGTGTAGCTTAGAGGTTAAAGTACCTAACCAGTAACCATAAGGTTGCGAGGTCAAAGCCAGAGTACGACAATGATAGGAATTGAACAGGTTTCCAGCTCTTGCGGTTTCTCACATAAATGGCCAATTAAATACTATTTTTTAGAAATATCTTCTTCCACTCACATTCCAGGGGAGACAATTGTCCAAAAAGATGGCGGCAAAATGTTCTCCAATCTGTCCTGCCAATCTCTCACTCTCACGCACTGACTGAGAAAGCCACACACACACCATGTGAGTCAAGGATATCAAATTAGACAGTCAACCAGTGGTCAGAACCAGGGGGATTTGGGTTCGATCCTGGATTCCTGCTGTCTTTAAAACATAATCAACATTCCTCACATAACCATGACACTACCATTATTTTCTCTCTCCCTCTCTCCCTCTCTCCCTCTCTCTCTCTCTCTCTCTCTCTCTCTCTCTCTCTCTCTCTCTCTCTCTCTCTCTCTGTCTCTGTCTCTGTCTCTCTCTCTCTCTCTCTGTCTCTGTCTCTGTCTCTCTCTCCCTCTCTCTCTCTCTCTCTCTCTCTCTCTCTCTCTCTCTCTCTCTCTCTCTCTCTCTCTCTCTCTCTCTCTCTCTCTCTCTCTCTCTCTCTCTCTCTCTCTCTCTCTCTCTCTCTCTCTCTCTCTCTCTATCTTTCTGTCTCATTCTTTTCTTATGTTGTTTTGAGTTACATGCAGCTATTTTGCGAGGCTGACTAAGCGGTTTTCCAGATCTGGAGCGATCTGTGTGTGAGTGTGTGTGTGTGTGTTTTAAGTGTTTTTAGATCCCAGACCACTCAAATGTGATGACAGCGGCTCAGAAAGCTTTGGCTTATTCTTCTACGGATTCCTCTCTCTCTCTCTCTCTCTCTCTCTCTCTCTCTCTCTCTCTCTCTCTCTCTCTCTCTCTCTCTCTCTCTCTCTCTCTCTCTCTCTCTCTTTCTTTCTCTCTCTCTCTCTCTCTCTCTCTCTCATTCTCTCTCTCTCTCTCTCTCTGATTCTCTCCCTTTCAATCTATCTCTCTTTCTGACTCTCAGTTTCCTTATATCTGTTAATCTCCCTCCTCCTCCTCCTCCTCCTTTCTCTATCTGTTAATATCTCTCCTCCTCCTCCTCCTCCTCCTCCTCCTCCTCCTCCTCCTCCTCCTCCTCCTTTCTCTATCTGTTAATCTCTCTCTCTCCTCTCTTCTTTTTGTCTTCTTTGTCATTCCTCTAGAGGTGTTACGGTCAGATACCATCCTTCACTCTGTATCCTCCAGGACTCTTAGACGCTAAACGATCTGCTCTTCCAGAATATTCTGTCTGACCGCAAGTATCGTGTTTGCGCGAACACAAGTAGCGCACACAAACACACATGCACACACGGACACACCATCCCTCTCATAAAACCAATGTGGCTCTGTCTCTGTTTTCGGTACTTTGCAGACATCCTCCATGTGATAGCGAGGCGGAACGAGGGAACAAGAAAGCGAAAGGAAGGAAGAAAAGAGGGAAGGAACGGCAGACTCTGGCGCTAACGAGGGGAGAAATGAAATGAAATTAAGCGGCTCAGTCTCCAGTTCTATTAACCTAACACCGTTTTCAGTTAACACACAGAGCGTAGAATACTTTACCAGTTACCACCGCGACCGTTGATGCTGACCGGAGACTGGCAAGAGTGTGTGTGGTGCGCCATGCATTCCGTGCTGAGTTTGGGGATGCCAGTTGGCGACCCGACTCCGGAGCAAAACAGGGCGAGTCTGTCGGGTCGCTAGGAGGGCAAGCAACTGTGAACACACACTGGCATGACATAACAACACATACTGCCAGTACATTAGTTTCACACACAGCTAGAGTGAGAGTGAGAGAGAGAGAGAGAGAGAGAGAGAGAGAGAGAGAGAGAGAGAGAGAGAGAGAGAGAGAGAGAGAGAGAGAGAGAGAGAGAGAGAGAGAGAGAGAGAGAGAGAGAGAGAGAGAGAGAGAGAGAGAGAGAGAGAGAGAGAGAGAGAGAGAGAGAGAGGTAGAGAGAGGTAGAGAGAGAGAGAAAGAAATGACAGTAGCAAATAGGAAAAATGAATGATAAAAAGAGGAGGAGGACAGGAGAGACAAGACAAGAAAGGAGAGACGAAGACGTTCTCTGCGCGCGCGTGTGTGGTTGTGACTGTGTGCGTGCATCCATGCATGTGTGTGTGCGTCCAGAGGGTTGACTAAACCTAATGGTGAACACATGGATAGAGACTTTCTGTTGTCCAGGAATTCAGTATTCATTTCCTCACAGGCTACACACTACACTGTAGAGGGGTGACCTCTCTCTAGTATCATATCTACCAGGTCAGTTACTATAATGACCTTCCCCTTCAGACCTCTCTCTAGTATCATATCTACCAGGTCAGTTACTACAATGACCTTCCCCTTCAGACCTCTCTCTAGTATCATATCTACCAGGTCAGTTACTATAATGACCTTCCCCTTCAGACCTCTCTCTAGTATAATATCTACCAGGTCAGTTACTATAATGACCTTCCCCTTCAGACCTCTCTCTAGTATCATATCTACCAGGTCAGTTACTACAATGACCTTACCCTTCAGACCTCTCTCTAGTATCATATCTACCAGGTCAGTTACTATAATGACCTTCCCCTTCAGACCTCTCTCTAGTATCATATCTACCAGGTCAGTTACTACAATGATGGAGGGAAGGAGGTGAGGAGGGAGCGAGAGAGAGAGAGTGAGAGAGAGAGAGAGAGAGAGAGAGAGAGAGAGAGAGAGAGAGAGAGAGAGAGAGAGAGAGAGAGAGGGAGGGAGTTGAGGAGGGAGGGAGGGAGGGAGGTGAGGAG
>NW_025533827.1:27500-40000 GCF_020615455.1 Coregonus clupeaformis | reverse complement strand
GTGCGTTGGAGTGTGGTGGTCCTCAGTGTTATGGAGTGTGGTGGTCCTCAGTGCGTTGGAGTGGGGTGGTCCTCAGTGTGTTGGAGTGTGATGGTCCTCAGTGTGTTTGGAGTGTGTTGGTCTGCAGTGCGTTGGAGTGTGTTGGTCTGCAGTGCATTGGAGTGTGGTGGTCTGCAGTGTTATGGAGTGTGGTGGTCTGCAGTGCGTTGGAATGCGTCGAGAAGCTGAGGTGTGACAGCGAGTCCGAAGCCATTTGGGCACAATGCAGTGCCAGTGGCACTGACACACCACCAGCTCCAAGCGAAACAACAACGTTATGTAAGTACAAATCTCCAGCAACACGTGGTGGACAGTACAGCAGGCCAGCAGGCCAGAGGAGAAGAGACTGAGTGTAAAAGACTGTTCTTCAGCACGTTGGATGCTGTCATTGGTGAAACGTCAGAACGATTCAGGCGATCACAACAGCCAACTGGTGGAGGCTCTGTGTGCCCTTTGACCCAGAGAGACATGACTTTCTATATGTGAAAAAATGTGAAACCACTGCTGGATCTAAGAAGGTGAAACCACCGCTGGATCTAAGAAGGTGAAACCACTGCTGGATCTAAGAAGGTGAAACCACTGCTGGATCTAAGAAGGTGAAACCACTGCTGGATCTAAGAAGGTGAAACCACTGCTGGATCTAAGAAGGTGAAACCACTGCTGGATCTAAGAAGGTGAAACTACTGCTGGATCTAAGAAGGTGAAACCACTGCTGGATCTAAGAAGGTGAAACCACTCCTGGATCTAAGAAGGTGAAACCACTGCTGGATCTAAGAAGGTGAAACCACTGCTGGATCTAAGAAGGTGAAACCACTGCTGGATCTAAGAAGGTGAAACCACTGCTGGATCTAAGAAGGTGAAACCACTGCTGGATCTAAGAAGGTGAAACCACTGCTGGATCTAAGAAGGTGAAACCACTGCTGGATCTAAGAAGGTGAAACCACTGCTGGATTTAAGAAGGTGAAACCACTGCTGGATCTAAGAAGGTGAAACCACTCCTGGATCTAAGAAGGTGAAACCACTGCTGGATCTAAGAAGGTGAAACCACTGCTGGATCTAAGAAGGTGAAACCACTGCTGGATCTAAGAAGGTGAAACCACTGCTGGATCTTAGAAGGTGAAACCACTGCTGGATCTAAGAAGGTGAAACCACTCCTGGATCTAAGAAGGTGAAACCACCGCTGGATCTAAGAAGGTGAAACCACTGCTGGATCTAAGAAGGTGAAACCACCGCTGGATCTAAGAAGGTGAAACCACCGCTGGATCTAAGAAGGTGAAACCACTGCTGGATCTAAGAAGGTGAAACCACTGCTGGATCTAAGAAGGTGAAACCACTGCTGGATCTAAGAAGGTGAAACCACTGCTGGATCTAAGAAAGTGAAACCACTGCTGGATCTAAGAAGGTGAAACCACTGCTGGATCTAAGAAGGTGAAACCACTGCTGGATCTAAGAAGGTGAAACCACTGCTGGATTTAAGAAGGTGAAACTACTGCTGGATCTAAGAAGGTGAAACCACTGCTGGATCTAAGAAGGTGAAACCACTCCTGGATCTAAGAAGGTGAAACCACCGCTGGATCTAAGAAGGTGAAACCACTGCTGGATCTAAGAAGGTGAAACCACCGCTGGATCTAAGAAGGTGAAACCACTGCTGGATTTAAGCAAAACAGATTTGGTGGAAGCTGAGTTCAGTGTCGCTCGCCAGTTTTTGCAGACTGAAATCGCCCGCTCCGGCTCCAATGAGGACAAAATGGACCCCACTTGATATCGTGCAGTGATTCTCTGGGCCTCTTTCCGCTATGCCGACCGGGCTTACTGCACTGAAACATGTATTGACTTTTGGGGCGTCCACAGCTGCATGAGAGAACTCATTTTCCACTTTGACAAACGTGTTCAGTCAGCACATGAAAGTTCAATTAATCCAACTGGCATTTGAGGGGGATCTTACAAGAAGATTTCGGGGAGAATGGAATGATCGATTACTGAAGTTCCACACAGCATGAAGGAGGCTGCAACTCAACGCATTTTATGTTTATTGTGGTATATAAAAGCAGAATTTAATATAATTCCAATGCAAGATCCCCCAAAAAAAAAAAAAAAAATGGTGCCCCCTTGCCATTTTCAACTGTTCCCTTATTAAAAAATAAAGAATATGTTGCCTGTTTTGCATGTTTGTTTTTACATTTATACGTGTCACATATCAGTTTGCAAACAATGTAAAAAATAATAATAATTGACTTAATAAAGCTTCATACAAACATGGTCTCTTTTTTGTTTTCTTGAGTAAGGCAGCTCCAAAAATGCAGGTGTTTCAGCCTAGCTCAGTGCTTTCTGTGGTGGTGGGGCAGCCAGCGGAAAATACGGAGCGTAGGGGTTGGTAATGTTCTCTAGTTGCTCCGTGATTGGCTCAGTCTTCTGTCACTCATGGGGACACTACGTCACCTCAAAATCTATGAGGAGTGCTCGAAAATTCAAGCCCCTTGGTTGCTGTCATAGATTTACATTAGAAGTGCCCATTCCAAGGAGGCTCAAGGTCATTGGCCACAGCTAAAATGACTTCAAATCACGTTATATCTACCGTAGCTTTGATTGGACTGATCTTCAAAATCTTAGCTAGCAAGCTAGACAAGCAGTCATCGTGTCACACCCTTTCTATGGGACTCTAGTTGTTGAGCCAGGGTGTGTTTGTTCTATGTGGTGTGTTTCTATGTTGGGGGTTCTAGTTCGTCTATTTCTATGTTTTGCCTGAGTGACTCCCAATCAGAGGCAACGAGTGTCAGCTGTTGGCTGGTTGTCTCTGATTGGGAGCCATATTTAAACTGTCTGTTTTCCCTTTGTTTTTGTGGGTTTTTGTTCCGTGTTCGGTCATTGTCACCGTGGACTTCACAAGTCGTTTATTGTTTTGTTGTTTCGTGTGTGCACTTTATTAAATAAAGTAATCATGTTCGTTCATCACGCTGCGCATTGGTCTCTCCCTGACGATCGTGACAGAAAAACCCACCAAAACTGGACCAAGCAGCGTGAAGAGGAGAGAGGAAGGACTTGGGGTCGATGGAGTAGGGGTCTCGACTGGGCTAAGCCGAGTGAAGAGCAGAGAGGGTGGACTTGGGAACAGTGGAGGAAGAGTCTCGACTGGGTCAAGCCTAATGAAGAGCAGAATGGCTGGAGTTGGAGGCAGAAGAGCGAGAGTTGGGCGAAAACTATAGAGGCCTGGCCCACGGGGAGGAGAGACCCCCAGAAAATTTTTAGGGGGGGGCTCACGACGTCGGGGCAACAGGAGGCCGCGATAGAGCGGTCCAGCGGGTTGGCAGAGGAGGCCGCCATGTTAAGGGGGCCACTGGTCACTAAGGGGAAGGAAAGTGTGGAGGCACGGCGAGAGGTACTGGGGTGTGTTACCAGTCCGGTCCGGCCCGTTCCTGATCCCCGCGTAGGGCCAGGGGTGTGTCCCCAGTGCGGTCCGGTCTGTTCCTGTTCCTCGCATCGAGCCTGTGGTGCGCGGTCGCCAGCCCGGTCCGGCCTGTTCCTGCTCCCCGCATCGAGCCTGTGGTACGCTTCGCCAGCCCGGTCCGGTCCGTTCCTGCTCCCCGCACCAAGTCAGTAGTGCGCTTCGTCAGCCCGGTCCGGCCCGTTCCTGCTCCCCGCACCAAGTCAGTAGTGCGCTTCGTCAGCCCGGTCCGGCCCGTTCCTGCTCCCCGCACCAAGTCAGTGGTGCGCTTCGTCAGTCCGGCACGGCCCGTGCCTGCTCCCCGCACCAAGCCTACGGTGTGCGTCGCCAGCCCGGCCCGGCCTGTTCCTGCCCCTCGCACCAAGCCTACGGTGCGCATCGCCAGCCCGGTAAGGCCGTTGCTGCTCCACGCACCAAGCCTACGGTGCGCGTCGCCAGCCCGGCCCGGCCTGTTCCTGCCACTCGCACCAAGTCTACGGTGCGGCGTCGCCAGCCCGGCCCGGCCTGTTCCTGCCACTCGCACCAAGTCTACGGTGCGAGTCGTCAGCCTGCTCCAGCCCCGTTCCGGCCACTCGCACCAAGCCAGGGGTGCGAGTCGTCAGTCCAGTGAGGCCCGTTGCTGCTCCACGCACCAAGCCAGGGGTGCGTATCGTCAGCCAGGTCCGGTCCTTTCCTGCCTCACGCACCAAGCCAGGGGTGCGCGTCGTCTGTCCGGCACAACCCGTGCCTGGGTCACCGGTGCCTAACCAGGTACCGGTCAACGGCTCCACTACGGAGTTGAAGCTAACCGCTCCTGCTACGTCCAGTCCAGCTCTAGCCAGCGGGGCCAGACCGGACCAGGGGCGCTATGGGGGGTTTGTTGGAGGGTGGTGGGCAAGCCCGGAGCCAAAACCGCCGCCGAGGAGGTATGCCCACCCAGCCCTCCCCTGTTTTGCTCTTTTTGAGGCGCGGTCGCAGTCCGCGCCTTTAGGGGGGGGTCTGTTTTCCCTTTGTGTTTGTGGGTTTTTTTCCGTGTTCGGTCATTGTCACCGTGGACTTCACGAGTCGTTTATTGTTTTGTTGTTTCGTGTGTGCACTTTATTAAATAAAGTAATCATGTTCGTTCATCACGCTGCGCATTGGTCTCTCCCTGACGATTGTGACACATCGTCATGAATCATCAAGAATCAAGTCGACAATCTACTGGCAAATCCTTTTCAACCCTTGTCATATGAAAATCAATTATAGATAAAATGTATCGGTGCTCATCGGCCATTGAACTTAAACAATACACAACAAATTGGAAATCGCAAAAAAATAAAGAATATGTTGCCTGTTTTGCATGTTTGTTTTTACATTTATACGTGTCACATATCAGTTTGCAAACAATTTAAAAAATAATAATAATTGACTTAATAAAGCTTCATACAAACATGGTCTCTTTTTTGTTTTCTTGAGTAAGGCAGCTCCAAAAATGCAGGTGTTTCAGCCTAGCTCAGTGCTTTCTGTGGTGGTGGGGCAGCCAGCGGAAAATACGGAGCGTAGGGGTTGGTAATGTTCTCTAGTTGCTCCGTGATTGGCTCAGTCTTCTGTCACTCATGGGGACACTACGTCACCTCAAAATCTATGAGGAGTGCTCGAAAATTCAAGCCCCTTGGTTGCTGCCATAGATTTACATTAGAAGTGCCCATTCCAAGGAGGCTCAAGGTCATTGGCCACAGCTAAAATGACTTCAAATCACGTTATATCTACCGTAGCTTTGATTGGACTGATCTTCAAAATCTTAGCTAGCAAGCTAGACAAGCAGTCATCGTGTCACACCCTGGCTATGGGACTCTAGTTGTTGAGCCAGGGTGTGTTTGTTCTATGTGGTGTGTTTCTATGTTGGGGGTTCTAGTTCGTCTATTTCTATGTTTTGCCTGAGTGACTCCCAATCAGAGGCAACGAGTGTCAGCTGTTGGCTGGTTGTCTCTGATTGGGAGCCATATTTAAACTGTCTGTTTTCCCTTTGTGTTTGTGGGTTTTTGTTCCGTGTTCGGTCATTGTCACCGTGGACTTCACGAGTCGTTTATTGTTTTGTTGTTTCGTGTGTGCACTTTATTAAATAAAGTAATCATGTTCGTTCATCACGCTGCGCATTGGTCTCTCCCTGACGATCGTGACACATCGTCATGAATCATCAAGAATCAAGTCGACAATCTACTGGCAAATCCTTTTCAACCCTTGTCATATGAAAATCAATTATAGATAAAATGTATCGGTGCTCATCGGCCATTGAACTTAAACAATACACAACAAATTGGAAATCGCAAAAAAATAAAGAATATGTTGCCTGTTTTGCATGTTTGTTTTTACATTTATACGTGTCACATATCAGTTTGCAAACAATTTAAAAAATAATAATAATTGACTTAATAAAGCTTCATACAAACATGGTCTCTTTTTTGTTTTCTTGAGTAAGGCAGCTCCAAAAATGCAGGTGTTTCAGCCTAGCTCAGTGCTTTCTGTGGTGGTGGGGCAGCCAGCGGAAAATACGGAGCGTAGGGGTTGGTAATGTTCTCTAGTTGCTCCGTGATTGGCTCAGTCTTCTGTCACTCATGGGGACACTACGTCACCTCAAAATCTATGAGGAGTGCTCGAAAATTCAAGCCCCTTGGTTGCTGCCATAGATTTACATTAGAAGTGCCCATTCCAAGGAGGCTCAAGGTCATTGGCCACAGCTAAAATGACTTCAAATCACGTTATATCTACCGTAGCTTTGATTGGACTGATCTTCAAAATCTTAGCTAGCAAGCTAGACAAGCAGTCATCGTGTCACACCCTGGCTATGGGACTCTAGTTGTTGAGCCAGGGTGTGTTTGTTCTATGTGGTGTGTTTCTATGTTGGGGTTCTAGTTCGTCTATTTCTATGTTTTGCCTGAGTGACTCCCAATCAGAGGCAACGAGTGTCAGCTGTTGGCTGGTTGTCTCTGATTGGGAGCCATATTTAAACTGTCTGTTTTCCCTTTGTGTTTGTGGGTTTTTGTTCCGTGTTCGGTCATTGTCACCGTGGACTTCACGAGTCGTTTATTGTTTTGTTGTTTCGTGTGTGCACTTTATTAAATAAAGTAATCATGTTCGTTCATCACGCTGCGCATTGGTCTCTCCCTGACGATCGTGACACATCGTCATGAATCATCAAGAATCAAGTCGACAATCTACTGGCAAATCCTTTTCAACCCTTGTCATATGAAAATCAATTATAGATAAAATGTATCGGTGCTCATCGGCCATTGAACTTAAACAATACACAACAAATTGGAAATCGCAAATTCAACAATGAGTGGTTTGGAAGGAATCAGTGGCTAACTCCAAGCATTGCAAAGCAATCACTAGCCTGCTATTCAGTGAAGTGGGTGTGTGGTCCAAGTCTGGGTTTAAGGGTCTCTTTTACAAGCTTAAAATGATAAACTTTCACATGCCATAGGTCAGAAAAGGTTGAATAGATTGGCCATGCTGTCAATCCAGCATGACTTCTGCCGCGTTCAAAACAACTGGAAACTCGGAACTGGGAACTGAGTTGAAGACAACTGGGAACTCTAAAAACAAAACAAGCTCCGACTGGGAAAATACGTTTTGAACGGTCATCCAATTCGGAATTCGAAAAATGTATTGTATGCTGCTGCATACATTATGTAATATGTGAGATGTGGCTCTCTACTGGCCTTGTTAAACCAGAAGGGATAGATGCGGCTCTCTACTGGCCTTGTTAAACCAGACGGGATAGATGCGGCTCTCTACTGGCCTTGTTAACCCAGAGGGGATAGATGCGGCTCTCTACTGGCCTTGTTAACCCAGAGGGGATAGATGTGGCTCTCTACTGGCCTTGTTAACCCAGAGGGGATAGATGTGGCTCTCTACTGGCCTTGTTAACCCAGAGGGGATAGATGCGGCTCTCTACTGGCCTTATAAAAAATACAGGTATGAAGATAATAAACTAGACATAAATTTGAAGCATTGGCTTGTTCATGATCTTGCCCTCAAAGACCTTAGTTCAGAATGTCCTTCCTGTGCTGGAACCCTGAGGCCTTATCCCTTGTCAGAAGTAGTGTAGTAATGTAGGGAATAAATGGCACACTATTCCCTCTACAGTGCACTGCTTTAAACCAGAGCCCTATGGGCCTGGGCCATTTGGCACACTAGATTTATCTCTCCGTCCTTTGTAGGTGAAATACTTTAATGATGTGATGTATGAACTCTCTGCCAAGAGGTCTGGACCTTCATAGCGCAGGAGCCAGCAGTGTGCTTGCCCTTTTAAACTGCAGGGTTGACGGTTCAAGCCCCCTTGTACTGGCCATTCTCCCCAAATCACTACAATTGTAACACCTCATGTCATAATGTTGTGGACTTACAGCGAGAGAGTATAGTCAGTTTGATTTTTTGTTTACATTGAGACATGATATGGATATGTTATGATTAAAGAAGAAACTAAAATGTCAGTTCCAGAAAGCCTCCAACTTCTCATTCCTTTCCCACTACTGAAGACACTAAAGAGTTTTGGTTCCACTTCTGGAACTATTTTCTTTTGTTCTGATTCCACAGCAGAATTTCATTATCCTGAAGTGTCCCTATGAAGTGACTTTTAAAGGTCTTTTGTGACATTTATTCAACCGACAAAACGTTCTGGAACTTTTTATCCAACTGACATATCTCAGTCCCAACATGTCCCTAGTTCCCCTCAGCGACTTTACAGTGGACAGAGCTATTTTAGTTTTAACGGGTGCTCGTGGTCTTTCCAATAAGGCTTGGATATACTTTAGAGGATGTTAAAATGAAATTTCAGACGGAATATAGTGGAATTATATAATCAGAGTTGATAGATTTTTATTATTTCTGTCTTTCTTTCTTTCTTTCTTTCTTTCTTTCTTTCTTTCTTTCTTTCTTTCTTTCTTTCTTTCTTTCTTTCTTTCTTTCTTTCTTTCTTTCTTTCTTTCTTTCTTTCTTTCTTTCTTTTTGTCTTTCTTTCTTTCTTTCTTTCTTTCCTTTTTGTCTTTCTTTCTTTCTTTCTTTCTTTCTTTCTGTCTGTCTTTCTCTCATCTCTCCACTGTCTTCGTATTTCTTTCTCTCTCTCTCTCCTCCCACTATGTCTCTCAGTCACTGCCTTAACCATCAATCAATCAGAACTCACTCATTCTGCCGTTGGAGGAGCAATCAACTCCCAAGACACACACACACACACACACAGGGTTATTTTGCTGTTTAGATTTTGGATTTCTAGAGATGATCACCCACCAGGGACCACATATGATGATATATAGAGATGATCAACCACCAGGGACCACATGATGATATCTAGAGATGATCAACCACTAGGGACCTAATGATGATTTCTAGAGATGATCAACCACCAGAGAACACATTATGATATATAGAGATGATAAGCCACCAGAGAACACAGGATAATATATAGAGATGATCAACCACCAGAGAACACATGATGATCAACCACCAGAGACCACACGATAATATATAGAGATGATCAACCACCAGAGAACACATGATGATATATAGAGATGATCAACCACCAGAGACCACATGATGATCAACCACCAGAGACCACATGATGATCAACCACCAGAGACCACATGATGATCAACCACCAGAGACCACATGATGATCAACCACCAGAGACCACATAATGATCAACCACCAAAGACCAGCTGATGATCAACCAAGTGGTTGTTCAAATAAGTTTTAATATATCTAGTTTGATTGCAGTCAGACTGGGGTCAGGAATGTATTGATAAACACATTGTTGAATAAGTGGCAAGGTGGATGACAAAGGTGGAGGATAAAAGGGGAGGAGGAGGAGGAGGAGGAGGAGGAGGAGGAGGAGGAAGAAGAAGAGAAAGAAGAGAGGAGGAAGAGGAAGGAGAGGAAGAGGAAGAGGAAGGAGAGGAGGAGGAAGAGGAAGGAGAGGAGAGGGAAGTGGAAGGAGAGGAGGAGGAAGAGAAAGGAGAGGAGGAGGAAGAGGAGGAAGAGGAAGGAGAGGAGGAGGAAGAGGAGGAGAGGAGGAGGAAGAGGAGGAGAGGAGGAGGAAGAGGAAGGAGGGGAGGAGGAAGAGGAGGAGAGGAGGAGGAAGAGGAAGGAGAGGAGGAGGAAGAGGAAGGAGAGGAGGAGGCGGGAGAGTAGAGAGGGAGGAGGGAAAGGAGAGATGGAAGAGAGGGAGAAGAATGAGGGAAAATTCTTCTAATGACCCTGTGTCCCTGTGTGTTTGTTAGTAGTTGGCACTGAGGAGAGGAGCGAGGGAGGAGGGAGAGAGGAGATGATGGAGAGGAGGAGGGAGAGGAGTGCGGGAGGAGGGAGAGAGGAGAGGATGGAGAGGAGGAGGGAGAGGAGGATGGAGAGGAGGAGGGAGAGGAGGAGGGAGAGAAGGGAGGAGAGGAGCGAGGAAGGAGGGAGAGGAGGAGGGAGAGGAGGAGGGAGAGGAGAAGGGAGAGGAGAAGGGAGAGGAGGGAGGAGAGGAGGAGGGAGAGGAGGAGGGAGAGGAGGGAGGAGAGGAGGGAGAGGAGGGAGAGGAGGGAGAGGAGGAGGGAGAGGAGGGAGAGGAGGAGGGAGAGGAGGGAGGAGAGGAGGGAGAGGAGGGAGGAGAGGAGGGAGAGGAGGCAGAGGAGGAGGGAGAGGCGGGAGAGGAGGAGGGAGAGGAGGAGAGATAGGAGGGAGGAGAGGAGGGAGAGGAGGGAGAGGAGGCAGAGGAGGCAGAGGAGGAGGGAGAGGAGGGAGAGGAGGAGGGAGAGGAGGGAGAGGAGGAGGGAGAGGAGGAGGGAGAGGAGGGAGGAGAGGAGAGGAGGAGGGAGAGGAGGAGGGAGAGGAGGGAGGAGAGGAGCGAGGAAGGAGGGAGAGGAGATGGGAGAGGAGGAGGGAGAGGAGGTAGGAGAGGAGGGAAAGGAGGGAGAGGAGGGAGAGGAGGAGGAAGAGGAGGAGAGGAGGAGGAAGAGGAGGAGAGGAGGAGGAAGAGGAAGGAGGGGAGGAGGAAGAGGAGGAGAGGAGGAGGAAGAGGAAGGAGAGGAGGAGGAAGAGGAAGGAGAGGAGGAGGCGGGAGAGTAGAGAGGGAGGAGGGAAAGGAGAGATGGAAGAGAGGGAGAAGAATGAGGGAAAATTCTTCTAATGACCCTGTGTCCCTGTGTGTTTGTTAGTAGTTGGCACTGAGGAGAGGAGCGAGGGAGGAGGGAGAGAGGAGATGATGGAGAGGAGGAGGGAGAGGAGTGCGGGAGGAGGGAGAGAGGAGAGGATGGAGAGGAGGAGGGAGAGGAGGATGGAGAGGAGGAGGGAGAGGAGGAGGGAGAGGAGGGAGGAGAGGAGCGAGGAATGAGGGAGAGGAGGAGGGAGAGGAGGAGGGAGAGGAGAAGGGAGAGGAGAAGGAGAGGAGGGAGGAGAGGAGGAGGGAGAGGAGGAGGGAGAGGAGGGAGGAGAGGAGGGAGAGGAGGGAGAGGAGGGAGAGGAGGAGGGAGAGGAGGGAGAGGAGGAGGGAGAGGAGGGAGGAGAGGAGGGAGAGGAGGGAGGAGAGGAGGGAGAGGAGGCAGAGGAGGAGGGAGAGGCGGGAGAGGAGGAGGGAGAGGAGGAGAGATAGGAGGGAGGAGAGGAGGGAGAGGAGGAGAGGAGGCAGAGGAGGCAGAGGAGGAGGGAGAGGAGGGAGAGGAGGAGGGAGAGGAGGGAGAGGAGGAGGGAGAGGAGGAGGGAGAGGAGGGAGGAGAGGAGAGGAGGAGGGAGAGGAGGAGGGAGAGGAGGAGGAGAGGAGCGAGAAGGAGGGAGAGGAGATGGGAGAGGAGGAGGGAGAGGAGGTAGGAGAGGAGGGAGAGGAGGGAGAGGAGGAGGGAGAGGAGGAGGGAGAGGAGAGAGGAGAGGAGGAGGGAGAGGAGGAGGGAGAGGAGGAGGGAGAGGAACGAGGAAGGAGGGAGAGGAGGAGAGAGGAGAGGAGCGAGGAAGGAGGGAGAGGAGGAGGGAGAGGAGGAGGGAGAGGAGGTGGGAGAGGAGGAGGGAGAGGAGGGAGGAGAGGAGCGAGGAAGGAGGGAGAGGAGGAGGGAGAGGAGGAGGGAGAGGAGGAAGGAGAGGAGCGAGGAAGGAGGGAGAGGAGGAGGGAGAGGAAGAGGGTGAGGAGATGAGAGAGGAGGAGGGAGAGGAGGAGGGAGAGGAGGGAGAGGAAATATTGAAGAGAGGAGAGAGAATAGTGTGTCCCTCTGTATTTGTTAGTGGTTGGCACTAGGAGAGAAGAGGAGAGAGAATACAACAAAAACGGGTCACAACTCCTGCAGCTCTGTCGCACGCTGGGTATATACATAGTCAATGGTAGGCTTTGAGGGGACTCCTATGCTAGGTACACCTGTAGCTCATCTCTTGGCAGTAGTACTGTAGACTACTTTATCACGGACCTCAACACAGAGTCTTTCAGAGCGTTCACAGTCAGCCCACTGACAGACCACAGCAAAATCACTACTTGAACAGAGCAATACTCAATCATGAGGCATCAAAGCCAAAGGAACAGAATAATGTAAAAATAAATGCTATAGATGGAAGGAAAGTAGTGTGGAAACCTACCAAAAAACAATTAGGCAACAACAAATGCAATCCCTTTTAGACAACTTCCTGGACAAAACGTTCCACTGTAATAGTGAAGGTGTAAACTTGGCAGTAGAAAACCTAAACAGTATATTTGACCTCTCAGCGTCCCTATCAAATCTACAAATCTCTAAAAGAAAACCGAAGAAAAGTAACAACAATGACAAATGGTTTAAATAGTCAAAAGACACACACACATTTCTTTCCACAGGGCTGTGGGGTGAGACAGGGATGCAGTTTAAGCCACACCATCTTGAACACATTTATCAACGAATTGGCGAGGGCACTAGAACAGTCTGCAGCACCCGGCCTCACCCTACTAGAATCTGAAGTCAAATGTCTTCTGTTTGCTGATGATCTGGTGCTTCTGTCACCAACCAAGGAGGGCTTACAGCAGCACCTAGATCTTCTGAAGAGATTCTGTCAGACCTGAGCCCTGACAGTA
>NW_025533827.1:0-17500 GCF_020615455.1 Coregonus clupeaformis | reverse complement strand
CAAGGCTCCCACCATTAGCTCTGACAAATTGAAAACCCTAGTCATTGGCGACTCCATTACCCGCAGTATTAGACTTAAAACTAATCACCCAGCGATCATACACTGTTTACCAGGGGGCAGGGCTACCGACGTTAAGGCTAATCTAAAGATGGTGCTGGCTAAAGCTAAAACTGGCGAAAGTGTAGAGAGTATAGAGAGATATTGTTATCCACGCCGGCACCAACGATGTTAGGATGAAACAGCCAGAGGTCACCAAGTGCAACATAGCTTCAGCGTGTAAATCAGCTAGAAAGATGTGTCGGCATCGAGTAATTGTTGGCCCCCCCCAGTTAGGGGAAGTGACGAGCTCTACAGCAGAGTCTCATCACTCAATCGCTGGTTGAAAACTGTTTTCTGCCCCTCCCAAAAGATAACATTTGTGGATAATTGGCCCTCTTTCTGGGACTCACCCACAAACAGGATAGCCTGGACCTGGAGGAGTGACACTAACTGGAGGGGTGCCTCCTTATCTACCAACATAGATAGGGCTCTAACTCCTCTAGCCCCACAGTGAAATAGGGTGCAGTGCCAGGCAGCAGGCTGTTAGCCAACCTGCCAGCTTAGTGGAGTCGCCAATAGCATAGTCAGTGTAGTCAGCCCAGCCATACCCATTGAGACTGTGTCTGTGCCCCTCGACCCAGGTTGGGCAAAACTAAACATGGTGGTGTTCACCCAGCAATCTTATTAGATAAAGACTCTCCATTCCTGCCATTATTGAAAGAGATCGTGATACCTCACATCTCAAAAATAGGGTTACTTAATGTTAGATCCCTCACTTCAAAGGCAGTCATAGTCAATGAACTAATCACTGATCATAATCTTGATGTGATTGGCCTGACTGAAACATGGCTTAAGCCTGATGAATTTGTTGTGTTAAATGAGGCTCACCTCCTGGTTACACTAGTGACCATATTCCCGGCATCCCGCAAAGAAGCGGAGGTGGCAACATTTACGATAGCAAATTTCAATTTACAAAAAAAATGACGCTTTCATCTTTCGAGCTTCGAGTCATGAAATCTATGCAGCCTACTCAATCACTTTTATAGCTACTGTTTACAGGCCTCCTGGGCCATATACAGCGTTCTTCTCTGAGTTTCCTGAATTCTATCAGACCTTGTAGTCATAGCAGATCATATTCTAATTTTTGGTGATTTTAATATTCACATGGAGAAGTCCACAGACCCACTCCAAAAGTCTTTCGGAGCCATTATCGACTAGTGGGTTTTGTCCAACATGCCTCTGGACCTACTCACTGCCACAGCCATACTCTGGACCTAGTTTTGTCCCATGGAATAAATGTTGTAGATCTTAATGTTTTTCCACAAAAATCCTGGACTATCGGACCACCATTTTATTACGCTTGCAATCGCAAACAAATAATCTGCTCAGACCCCAACCAAGGAGCATCAAAAGTCGTGCTATAAATTCTCAGACAACACAAAAATTCATTGATGCCCTTCCAGACTCCTTCTGCCTACCCAAGGACGCCAGAGGACAAAAAATCAGTTAACCACTTAACTGAGGAACTCAATTTAACTTGCGCAATACCCCTAGATGCAGTTGCACCCCTAAAAAACGAAAAACATTTGTCATAAGAAACTAGCTCCCTGGTAACAGAAAATACCGAGCTTTGAAGCAAGCTTCCAGGAAATTGGAACGGAAATGGCGCCACACCAAACTGGAAGTCTTCCCGACTAGCTTGGAAAGACAGTACCGCAGCAGCACCGAAGAGCCCTCACTGCTGCTCGATCATCCTACTTTTCCAACTTAATCGAGGAAAATAAGAACAATCCAAAATTTCTTTTTGATACTGTTGCAAAGCTAACTAAAAAGCAGCATTCCCCAAGAGAGGATGGTTTTCACTTCAGCAGTGATAAATTCATGAACTTTTTGAGGAAAAGATCAGACCAATAGAAAGCAAATTACGGACTCCTCTTTGAATCTGCGTATTCCTCCAGGGCTTAGCTGTCCTGGATCTGCGCTAGATTTCAAGAGGGCCTGGGATCGGGAGAGACACTTAAGTGTTTTAGTACTATATCTCTTGACACAATGATGAAAATAATCATGGCCTCTAAACCTTCAAGCTGCATACTGATCCTATCCCTACTAAACTGCTGAAGGAGCTGCTTTCCTGTGCTTGGCCCTCCTATGTTGAACATAATAAACAGCTCTCTATCCACCGGATGTGTACCAAACTCACTAAAAGTGGCAGTGATAAAGCCTCTCTTGAAAAAGCCAAACCTTGACCCGGAAAAAATATAAAAACTATCGGCCTATATCGAATCTTCCATTCCTCTCAAAAAATTTTAGAAAAGCTGTTGCGCAAGGCAACTCACTGCCTTTCTGAAGACAAACAATGTATACGAAATGCTTCAGTCTGGTTTTAGACCCCATCATAGCACTGAGACTGCACTTTGAAGGTGGTAAATGACCTTTTAATGAAGCGCCAGACCGAGGCTCTGCATCTGTCCTCGTGCTACTAGACCTTAGTGCTGCCTTTGACACCACCGATCACCACATTCTTTTGGAGAGACTGGAAACCCAAATTGGTCTACACGACAAGTTCTGGGCCTGGTTTAGATCCTACCTGTCGGAAAGATATCAGTTTGTCTCTGTGAATGGTCTGTCCTCCGACAAATCAACTGTACATTTCGGTGTTCCTCAAGGTTCCGCTTTAGGACCACTATTGTTTTCACCATATATTTTACCTCTTGGGGATGTTATTCGAAAACATAATGTTAACTTTCACTGCTATGCGGATGACACACAGCTGTACATTTCAATGAAGCATGGTGAAGCCCCAAAATGCCCCTCGCTAGAAGCCTGTGTTTCAGACATAAGGAAGTGGATGGCTGGAAAACGTTTTACTTTTTAAACTCGGACAAAACAGAGATGCTTGTTCTAGGTCCCAAGAAACAAAGAGATCTTCTGTTAAATCTGACAATTCATCTTGATGGTTGTAAAGTCGCCTCAAATAAAACTGTGAAGGACCTAGGCGCTACTTTTGACCCTGATCTCTTTTGACGAACATATCAAGACTGTTTCAAGGACAGCTTTTTTCCATCTACGTAACATTGCAAAAATCAGAAATTTTCTGTCCAAAAATGATGCAGAAAAAATTAATCCATGCATTTGTTACTTCTAGATTAGACTACTGTAATGTTCTATTTTCCCGGCTACCCGGATAAAGCACTAAATAAACTTCAGTTAGTGCTAACTACGGCCGCTAGAATCCTGACTAGAACCAAGAAATTTGATCATATTACTCCAGTGCTAGCTTCCCACACCGGTTCCGTTAAGGCAAGGCTGATTTCGGTTTTACTGTTAACCCATAAAGCGTTACATGGGCTTGCTCCTACCTATCTTTCCGAGTTGGTCCTGCCGCACATACCAACACGCACGCCACGGTCACAAGACGCAGGCCTCCTAATTGTCCCTAGAATTCTAAGCAAACAGCGGGAGGCAGGGCTTTCTCCTATAGATCTCCATTTTTATGGAACAGTCTGCCTACCCATGGAGAGACGCAGACCGTCTCAACCTTTAAGTCTTTACTGGAAGACTTATCTCTTCAGTAGGTCATATGGATTGAGTGTAGTCTGGCCCAGGAGTGTGAAGGTGAACGAGGCTGGAGCAACGAACAGCCCTTGCTGTCTCTGGGCCGGGCCGGTTCCCTCTCCACTGGGGTTCTCTGCCTCTAACCCTGTTGCAGGGGCTGAGTCACTGGCTTGCTGGTGCTCTTTCATGCCGTCCCTGGGAGGGGGTGCGCCACTTGAGTGGGGCTGAGTTACTGACGTGATCTTCCTGGTCTGGGCTGGCGCCCTCCTTGGTTTGTGGCTGTGGTGGGAGACCTCTGTGGGCTATACTCGGCCTTGTCTCAGGATTGTAAGTTGGTGGTTGGGGATATCCTCTAGTG
Organism: Coregonus clupeaformis; assembly: GCF_020615455.1. Classification (NCBI taxonomy): domain Eukaryota; kingdom Metazoa; phylum Chordata; class Actinopteri; order Salmoniformes; family Salmonidae; genus Coregonus; species Coregonus clupeaformis. The sequence goes on along the minus strand of NW_025533827.1, from coordinate 13,548 downwards.
GTGCGGGGCTGTGCTTTGGCGGAGTGTGGGGTTATATCCTTCCTGTTTGGCCCTGTCCGGGGGTTTCTTCGGATGGGGCCACAGTGTCTCCGGACCGCTCCTGTTCAGCCTCCAGTATTTATGCTGCAGTAGTTTATGTGTCGGGGGCTGGGGTTAGTTGGTTATACCTGGAGGACTTCTCCTGTCTTATCCAGTGTCCTGTGTGAATTTAAGCATGCTCCTAATTCTCTTTTCTTCTCTGAGAACCTGAGCCCTAGCCATACGGCCAGACTACCGGGCATGATGACACCTTGCTGTCCCCAGTCCGCCTGGCCTTGCTGCTATTCCAGTTTCAACTGTCTCTGCCAAGGCCACGAAACCCCACCTGTTCCAGACCTGCTGTTTTCAACTCTAAATGATCGGCTATGAAAAAGCCAACTGAGAGACCGACCAGACCATACGCCGGGACCACCGCCGTGGTGACTCCTTGTTGTCCCCAGTCCGCCTGGCCTTGCTGCTATTCCAGTTTAAACTGTTCTGCCATGCGGTTATGGAACCCCACCTGTCCCAGACCTGCTGTTTTAAACTCCTAATGATCGGCTATGAAAAGCCAACTGAGATTTATTCCTGATTATTATTTGACCATGCTTGTCACTTATGAACATTTTTTGAACATCTTGGCATGGTTCTGTTATAATCTCCACCCGGCACAGCCAGAAGAGGACTGGCCACCCCTCATAGCCTGGTTCCTCTCTAGGTTTCTTCCTAGGTTTTGCCTTTCTAGGGAGTTTTTCCTAGCCACCGTGCTTCTACACCTGCATTACTAGCTGTTTGGGGTTTTAGGCTGGGTTTCTGTACAGCACTTCGAGATATTAGCTGATGTAAGAAGGGCTATATAAAATAAAATTGATTGATTGATAGAGAGATGGAGAGATGGAGAGATGGAGAGATGGAGGGATGGAGAGATGTAGGGATGGAGAGATGGAGGGATAGAGAGATGGAGAGATGGAGAGATGGAGGGATAGAGAGATGGAGAGATGGAGGATAGAGAGATGGAGAGATGGAGGGATGGAGAGATGGAGGGATGGAGATGGAGAGATGGAGGGATAGAGAGATGGAGAGATGGAGGATAGAGAGATGGAGGATGAGAGATGGAGAGATAGAGAGATGGAGAGACGGAGAGATGGAGAGATGGAGGGATGGAGAGATGGAGGGAGAGATGGAGAGATGGAGGGATAGAGAGAATGGAGAGATGGAGAGATGGAGAACGGGAGATGGAGGGACGATGGACGGGGATAGAGAGCGGAGTGGGATGGAGAGATGGAGGGATGAAGATGAAGGATGGAGAGACGGAGACGGAGGGACGGAGAGTGGATGGACGGAGAGACGAAGGGACGGAGAGACGAGAGACTGGGATGGAGGGATGGAGAGACGGAGGGATGGAGAGATGGGATGGAGGGATGGAGGGATGGAGATGGAGGAGGATGAGGTATTATGAGGGATGGAGGGATAGAGAGATGGAGGGACGGAGAGACGAGGGACGGAGAGATGAATGGGACGGAGGGACGGATGGAGGAGAGATGGAGGGATGGGGATGAGACGATGGAGGGATGGAGGGATAGGGGATAGAGGATGGAGGGATGGGGACGGATGGAGGGATGAATGGAGGGACAGAGAGATGAAGGGATGAGATGGAGGATGGAGAGACGAAGGGATGGAGAGATGGAGAGACGGAGGGATGGAGGGATGGAGAGATGGGGGATGGAGAGACGGAGGACGGAGGGGATGGAGAGATGGAGGGATTAGATGGAGGGATGGAGGGATGAGGGATGGAGGATGGAGGATGGAGGGATGGAGGATAGAGAGACGGAGGGACGAGGGATAGAGAACGGAGGGACGATGGATAGAGAGACGAACGGAGAAGAGAGAGAAAGAGATATGTATATAATATAGAGAGAGAGAGGGGGATGAGAGAGAGATGGAGAGATGGAGAGATGGAGGGATAGAGAGGGATGGATAGAGAGATGGAGAGATGTGAGATGGAGAGTGGAGAATGGAGAGGACTGAGAGATTGGAGGGATGGAGAGATAGAGTGGATAGAGAGATAGAGAGTGGAGTGGATAGAGAGATGAGAGAGATGGAGGGATAGAGAGAATGGAGGGATAGAGAGATGTAGAGAGAGAGATGTAGAGATGGAGGGATAGAGAGATGGAGTGGATAGAGAGTGGAGAGATGGAGGGATAGAGAGATGGAGCAGATGGAGAGATGGAGTGGATGGAGAGATGTAGGGATGGAGAGAGATGGAGGGATAGAGAGATGGAGAGATGGAGGGATAGAGAGATGGAGAGATGGAGGGATGAGAGATGGAGAGATGGAGGGATGAGAGAATGATGGATAGAGAGATGGAGAGACGGAGGGATAGAGAGACGAGAGATGGAGGATAGGAGAGATGGAGGGATAGAGAGATGGAGAGATAGAGAGATGGAGAGTGGAGAGATGGAGAGACGGAGGGATGGAGAGATGATGGGATAGAGAGATGGATGGAGATGAGAATGGAGATGGATGGGAGATGAGATATGGGTGGATAGGGACGTGGATGAGAGATGGAGGATGGAGAGATGGTGGAGAGATGAAGGATGAGAGATGGAGGGATGGAGGGATGGAGAGATGGAGGGATGGAGAGACGAAGGATGGGAGAGGATATTTGAGGGATGGAGTGGGATGGAGACTGGAGGGTGGAGAGATGGAGGGATGGAGGACGAGGGACGAGAGAGGGATGGACGGAGGGACGGGACGGAGGGATAGAGAGATGAGGATGGATGAGATGGAGGGATGGAGGATGAAGGGATGGAGGGATGGAGGGATGGGAGGATGGAGGGATTGAGGGATAGGGAGATGGAGGATGACCGGATAGAGGGATGAGTGGATGAGGGATGGAGATGGAGGGACGAGATGAGGGATGAGAGATTGGGGAGATGGAGAGATAGGAGACAGAGAGAGAGAGAGAGAGAGAGAGACAGAGAGAGAGAGAGAGAGAGAGAGAGACTAAGAGAGAGAGAGAGAGAGAGAGAGAGAGATAAATAGATAGAGAGTGAGAGATAGAGAGATGGAGGGCTGGAGAGCAGGAGATATGGACATAGATAGATTTTGAGAGATGCAAGAGAGAGAGACGGAAGAGATGGAGAGACGGACGGAGAGACGGAGATGGACGATGAGAGAAGAGGGTAGAGAGATGGAGAAATGGGAGGATGAGAGAGATGGAGAGACGGAGGATGAGAGAGATGATAGAGAGGAGATGGAGAATGGAGGGATGGGGATGAGGGGATGGAGGATAGAGAGATGGGTGGAGAGACGGAGGGATGGAGAGACGAAGGGATGGGGACGGAGAGATGGAGGGACGGAGGATGGAGAGATGGAGGGACGGAGAGATGGAGGGATGGAGGACGGAGGGACGGAGGGATGGAGGGATGAGGGACGCTGACGGAGTGAGGGATAGAGACACGGAGAGGATGGATAGAGAGACGTGGATGGAGGATAGAGGGATAGAGAGAGACGGAGGGATAGATGAGATAGAGAAGCAGAGTAGAGAGTAGAGAGAAAGAGAGAGAAAGAGAGAGAGAGAGAGAGATGGAGAGATGGAGAGATGGAGGGATAGAGAGATGAGTGGATAGAGAATGGATTTGATAGAGAGATGGAGAGATGGAGAGAGAGAGAGATGGAGAGATGGAGAGAATGGAGATTGAGAGATGGAGGGATGGAGAGATAGAGTGGATAGAGAGATGGAGAAAACGGAGGATAGAGAGATGGAGATGGAGGGAGAGAGATGGAGGGATAGAGAGATGGAGAGATGGAGGGATAGAGAGATGAAGATAGAGATGTAGAGAGAGAGATGTAGAGATGGAGGGATAAGAGATGGAGGGATAGAGGATGAGAGACGGAGTGGAGCAGAGAGATGGAGAGAGGGAGATGGAGAGATGGAGAGGATGATGAGACGTAGGGATGGAGAGATGGATGGATAGAGTACGGAGAGATGGAGAGATGGAGAGAGGGAGGGATGGAGGGATGGGGGATGGAGGATGAGAGATGGAGAGATGGAGATAGAAGATGGAGAGATGGAGGATAGAGAGATGGAGGGATAGAGAGTGGGAGATGGAGGCTAGAGAGATGGAGAGAATGGAGAGATGGAGAGATGAGGATGGAGAGATGGAGGGATAGAGAGATGGAGAGATGGAGAGATGGAGAGATGGAGATGGAGGGATGGACGGATGGAGGATAGAGAATTGAGAGATGGAGAGAGAGAGATGGAGAGACGGAGAGATGGAGAGACGGAGGGCATGGAGAGATAGAGGGATAGAGAGATGGAGAGATGGAGGGAGTGGAGGGATAGAGAGATGGATGGATGGATGGATGAGGGATGGAGTGGATAGAGGATAGAGGATGGAGAGATAGAGAATAGAGATGGAGAGATTGGATGAGAGATGGAGGGACAGAGAGATGGATGGATGAGAGATGGAGAGATGGAGAGAGAGAGATGGAGAGATGGAGAGATGAGAGATTGAGAGATGGAGGGATGGAGAGATAGAGGGATAGAGAGATGGAGAAATGGAGGGATAGAGAGTGGAGAGATGGAGTGGATAGAGAGATGGAGGGATAGAGAGATGGAGACTGGAGGGATAGAGAGATGGAGGGATAGAGAGATGTAGAGAGAGATGTAGAGATGGAGGGATAGAGAGATGGAGAGGATAGAGAGATGGAGAGATGGAGGGATAGAGAGACGGAGATGGAGAGATGGAGAGATGGAGGTGATGGGAGATGTAGGATGGAGAATGGAGGATAGAGAGACGGAGAGATGGAGAGATGGAGAGATGGAGGGATGGAGGGATGGAGGGATGGAGTGATAGAGAGATGGAGAGATGATGGATAGAGATGGAGAGACGGATGGACAGAGAGATGGGAGGGATAGAGAGATGGAGAGATGGAGGTTGGAGATGAGAGATGGAGAGAGAGAGATGAGTGGATGGAGAGACGATGGACAGAGAGATGGAGAGAATGGAGAGATGGAGAGATGGAGGGATGGAGGGATGGATAGGACGGAGGGACAGAGAGGACGGAGAGAATGGAGAGAGAGAGATGGAGAGATGGAGAGATTGAGAGATGGAGTGGATGGAGACATAGATGGATAGAGAGACGGAGAGATGAAGGGACGGAGAGAGATAGAGGATGGACGGATGGAGGGATGGAGGGATGGAGAGTGGATAGAGGGATGGAGATAGAGAGATGGAGAGATGGAGAGATGGAGGGATAGAGAGATGATGGATAGAGAGAGGATGGATAGAGAGATGGAGAGATGGAGAGAGAGAGGGAGAGATGGAGACGGAGAGATGGAGGGATGAGAGATGAGGATAGAGAGATGAGATGGATGGATAGAGAGAGGAGAGACGGAGAAGAGAGGAGAGATGAGGATGAGACGGAGGATAGAGAGACGAGAGAGAGAGATGGAGAGATGGAGGGACAGAGAAACGTAGAGACGGAGTGGATATGAGAGATGGAGGGACGGAGAGACGAGTGGATAGAGAGATGGAGAGACGGATGGGATAGAGAGATGGATGGGATGGATGGATAGAGAGCGGAGAGATGGAGAGACGGAGGGACGAGAGACGAGGATAGAGATGAGGTGGAAGAGACGAGAGATGGAGGGACAGAGAGATGGAGAGAGGGAGGGATGGAGAGATGGAGAGAGTTGATGGATAAAGAGATGGAGAGATGGAGGGATAGAGAGATGGAGAGATGGGAGAGATGGAGGATAGAGGGAAATGCAGCAGGAAGCGATAGAGAGATGGAGAGATGGAGGGATAGAAGGCACTAGGCAGTAGGAATGATAGAGAGATGGAGACTGGAGGATAGAGAGATGAGAGATGGAGAGGTAGGATGGATGAGATGGAAAGGATAGAGAGATGGAGAGATGGAGGGATAGAGAGATGGAGAGATGGTGGGATAGAGAGATGGAGAGATGGAGAGATGGAGAGATGGAGGGATAGAGAGATGGAGAGATGGAGAGATGGAGGGATAGAGAGATGGAGAGATGGAGGGATAGAGAGATGGAGGGAGCGGAGAGACGAGAGATGTAGGGATGGAGAGATGGAGGATAGAGAGATGAGAGATGGAGGGATGGAGATGAGAGACGGAGGATAGAGAGACGGAGAGATGAGAGACGGATGGATAGAGAGACGGATAGAGAGAGACTGGAGGGTGGAGTGGATGGAGAATGTAGGACGGAGAGATGGATGGGATAGAGACGGAGAGATATATAGAGAGAGATAGAGAGAGAATAGAGAGAGAGAGAGAGAGAGAGAGAGAGAGATTTAGAATCGGAGAGATGAGGATATATATATTTACGTACGGACAGAGATTTGGAGAGATAGAGAGTGAGATGGGAGACGAGATGGAGAGATTGAGAGACGGCAGATGGGAGAGATAGAGGATAGAGAGACGGAGAGATGGAGGATAGAGACGGGAGAGACGAGGACAGAGAGACGGATGGACAGAGAGACGCAGAGAGAATAGCAGAGACGGAGGGATAGAGAGACGATAGAGAGATGGAGAGATGGAGGGATGAGAGAGAGAGAGAGAGATGTGGAGATGGGGACGGAGACGTGGAGGGAGAGGAGTGGACGGAGAGACGGAGAGATGGAGAGACGGGAGGGACGGAGAGACGGATGGGATAGAGAGACGGAGAGATGGATGGATAGAGAGACGGAGTGGATAGAGAGACGGATTGATAGAGAGACGGAGAGACGGAGAGAGAGAGAGATGGAGAGAGAAAGAGAGAGAGAGAGATGAGACGGAAGACGGAGAGATGAACAGAGAGACGGAGGAGAGACGGACGATAGAGAGACGGAGAGACGGAGAGAGAGACGGATATTGAGAGACGAGACGAGAGCGGAGAATGGTAGAGAGGGATGGGACGGATGAGGAGGAGGGATGGACGATGGACGAGATATGATGGAGACGGATAGGATCGGAGAATTAATGGACTGACAGATTGATGAGAGGACGGGAGATATATACGGAGATGAACGATATCTGATGGATCGGTGGAGATGGATAGAGGAGGATGGACGGATGGACGGGGACAGGGACGAGGACGGAGTGAGGATGGAGGGATGGAGAGACGGATGGATGGATGGATAGAGAGACGGAGGGACGAGGGAAGAGAGACGGAGAGACGGCTGGACGGAGAACGGATGAACAGAGAGACGCAGAGAGAGAGACGTAGAGACTGATGGACAGAGATGGATGGATAGAGAGACGGAGAGATGGAGGACAGAGAGACGAGAAGGAGAGACGGAGAGATGGAGGAGGAGAGACGAGGGATGGAGAGATGGAGGAGAGGAGATGGGATGGAGGGATGGAGGGATAGAGAGATGGAGAGACGATGGATAGAGAGATGGAGAGATGGAGGGATAGAGAGACGGAGGGATAGAGAGTGGAGAGATGGAGGGATAGAGAGATGGAGAGACGGAGGGATAGAGAGATGGAGGGATAGAGGTGGATGGAGGGAGAGAGATGGAGAATAGAGATGGAAATAGAGAGACGAAGATGGTGATGAGAGATGGAGAGATGGATGGATAGAGAGATGTAGTATGTAGAGATGGATGGATGAAATGATGGAGAGAGGAGTGGATAGAGAGATGGATGGACGGAGGGATAGAGAGATGGAGAGCGGAGGGACGGAGAGATGGTGGACAGAGAGATGGAGAGATGGAGGGATAGAGTGCAACTGAGTCGGAAGGATATAGAGAACGGAGAGACGGATGGATAGAGAGCACGCAGTAGGAAGGATAGAGAGACGGAGAGGATGGAGGGATAGAGGGTACTATAGGAAGATAGAGAGATAGACTTGAGGATGAGACGGAGAGACGGAGAGATGGAGGGATAGAGGGCATGAGACGAAGGATGAGAGAGAAAGATGGAGTGGATAGAGGGTACTTAGTAATGATGGAGACGGAGACGGAGGACAGGCAAAGAGAAGGATAGAGAGATGGAGAGGAGAAGAGAGATGGAGAGATGGAGAGATGGAGAATAGATGGAACGAGTAGAAAGGATAGAGAGAAAGATGGAGTGATAGAGGGCACGAAGTAGGAAGTATAGAGAGAGGAGAGATGGAGGATAGAGGGCACACAGTAGGAAGATGAGAGATGGAGGGATAGAGGGCACGAGATAGAAGGATAGAGAGACGGAGAGATGGAGTGATAGAGCCTACCGCAGTAGGAAGGATAGAGAGAAAATGATGATAGAGGGTACAATAAGTAGGAAGGATGGAGAGACGGAGAGATGGAGGGACAGAGGGCAAGCAGTGGAAGGATAGAGAGATGGAGAGATGGAGTGGATAGAGGGACGCAGAGGGGATAGAGAGAAAGACGGAGGGATAGAGGTACGCAGTAGGAAGGATAGAGAGATGGAGAGATGGAGGAATAGAGGGTACGCATAGGGAAGGATAGAGAGATGGAGAGATGGAGGGATAAGAGATGGAGAGATGGAGAGAACGGAGGATAGAGGGCAGCAGTAGAAGGATAGAGAGAAAGATGGAGGGATAGAGGGTACTTATAGGAAGGATAGAGAGATGGAGAGATGGAGGGATAGAGGGTACGAGTAGGAAGGATAGAGAGATGGAGAGATGGAGGGATAGAGGGACGCAGTAGGAAGGATAGAGAGATGGAGAGATGGAGGGATAGAGAGATGGAGAGATGGAGAGATGGAGGGATAGAGAGGAATTGCAGGAAGGATAGAGAGAAAGATGGAGGATAAGCACCATGCAGGAAGGATGAGAGATGGAGAGACGGAGGAGATAGAGGTAACGGAGAAGTGATAGAGAGACGGAGAGATGGAGGGATAGAGAGATGGAGAGACGGAGAGATGGAGGATAGATGGCATTGCGCAGTAGAAAGGATAGAGAGAAAGATGGAGGATAGGGTACAAGAGAGTGAAAGATAGAGAGATGGAGAGAAGGATAGATAGAGGGTACACAGTAGAAGGAAGAGAGATGGAGGGATAGAGGGTACTGCAGGTAGAAGAATAGAGAGATGGAAAGATGGAGGGATAGAGGGCAGTTAGTAGAATGATAGAGAGAAAGATGGAGGGATAGAGGGTACAGAGTAGGAAGGATGGAGAGACGGAGAGAATGGAGGGATAGAGGGTACGACAGAAGAAGAGATAGGTAGAGATTGAGAGATGGAGGGATAGAGGGGTACGAGTAGAGGATAGAGAGAAAGATGGAGGGATAGAGTGGCACGCAGCAGGAAGGATAGAGAGATCGGGAGAGATGGAGGAATAGATGGCACAGGAAAGGATAGAGAGATGGAGAGATGAGGATAGAGCGCAGCGGGAAGGATAGAGAGACGGAGAGATGGAGGGATAGAAGGCACGAGTAGGAAGGATAGAGAGACGGAGAGACGGGGATAGAGAGATGAGAGATAAGAGATGTAGGATGGAGAGATGGAAGGAAGAGAGATGGAGAGATGGAGGGATAGAGAGAGAGATGGTGGATAGAGGAGATGGAGAGACGGAGGTGGAGAGTGGAGGGATAAGAGACGGGAGATGGAGGATGGGAGATAGAGAGATGAGATGGAAGGACAGAGAGATGGAGGGATGGAGAGATGGAGAGATGTAGGATGGTAGAGATGAGGGAAAGAGAGATGGAGAGATGGAAGTGGATAGAAGAGATGGAGAGATGGGAGAGATGGAGGGACAGAGAGAGACGGATAGACGGGAGAGATGGATGGATGGTGGGACGGAGAAGACGTAGGGACGGAGATGGATGGAGGGATAGAGAGACGGAGAGAGAGAGAGAGAGAGAGAGAGAAAGAGAGAGAAAGAGAGAGAGAGAGAGATAGAGAGATGGAGATGGGAGATGGATGGATAGAGAGATTGATGGATAGAGAGATGGAGAGATGGAGAGAGAGTGAGATGGAGAGATGGAGAGATGGGAGAGATTGGAGAGATGGAGGACGGGAGAGATGCAGAGGATAGAGAGATGGGAGAGATGGGATGGACAGAGATGATGGAGATATTGGATGGATAGATGGAGGGATAGAGATTAGAGAGATGGAGAGATGGATACAGAGAGATGGATAGATGGAGAGATGGAGTGGATTGAGGGATGGAGATGTAGGGGAGAGAGGATGGGAAGAGATGATGTTAGAGAGAGAGAGAGAGAGAGAGATAGTTATATAGTTATATAGAGAGAGAGAGAGAGAGAGAGAGAGAGATGGAGAGATGGAGAGATGGAGTGATAGAGAGATGGATGGATAGAGAGATGGAGAGATGGAGAGAGAGTGAGATGGAGAGATGGAGAGATGGAGAGATTGAGAGATGGAGGGATGGAGAGAGAGGGATAGAGAGAGTGGAGACGGAGGGATAGAGAGATGGAGAGATGGAGGGATAGAGATATGGAGGGATAGAGAGATGTAGAGGAGAGATGTAGGATGGAGGGATAGAGATGTGAGGGATAGAGAGATGGAGAGATGGAGGGATAGAGAGTGGAGAGATGGAGAGTGGAGAGAGGTGGAGTGGAGAGAGATGTAGGGATGGAGAGATGAGAGGGATGGAGAGAGGGGATGGAGAGATGGATGGATGGAGAGATGGAGAGATGGAGACGGAGAGACGGAGTGGATAGAGAGATTGTGGATAGAGAGATTTGGATGGATGAGAGATGGAGCATTTAGATGGAGAGAATGGAGAAAGATACATAGATGAGAGATGTATGAGAGGGAGAGAGGATGATGTGAAGAGGGCAGAGAGATGGACGGATAGGAGAGATGGCGACGGAGAGAGAGAGATGGAAGAGACGGAGAGACGGAGATGAGAATGGGAACGGAGATAGACGGATGGATGATTGTTGGATGGAGGGATGAGGACGATGGAGGATGATTGGAGATAGGAGGGATGGACGGAGACGGATAAGGGAGAGATGTAAGGGAGGAGAGTAGGGAGACGGAGGGATGATGGACGGAGACGATGGAGCGGATGGAGAGATGGAGGGATGGAGCGCTGAGAGATGGGACGATGCCGACGATGGAGATTGAGGAGGATTGGAGGGATGGAGGATGGAGGGATGAAAGGAGAGATGGAGGGTATGGAGGGATAAGAGAGATGGAGGGATGGAGGGATAGAGAGATGGAGAGTGGAGGGATAGAGAGAGATGGAGGATAGAGAGATGTAGAGAGAGAGATGTAGAGATTGAGGGATAGAGAGATGGATGGATAGAGAGATGGAGAGATGGAGGGTAGAGAGATGGAGAGATGGAGAGATGGAGATGGAGGAGAGAGATGCAGTACGGAGAGATGGAGGGACAGAGAGAGGAGAGACGGAGAGAGATGGAGAGAACGGAGGACGGATGGACAGAGAGAGACGGATGGAGACAGATGGACGATAGAGATGGACGAGACGGAGTGGATAGAGAGAGGAGGACGGAGGATGGGAGACGGAGGGATAGAGAGATGAGAGATGGAGGGATAGAGAGACGGAGAGGACGTAGAGACGAGGATAGACGGAGAGACGGAGAGAGGAGAGAGAGACGGAGAGATGATGTATGGATGGGGAGATATTTATAGATGAGAGATGGAGAGATGGAGGGATAGAGAGATGGAGAGATGGAGAGATGAGGGATGGAAATGATGGAGAGATGGATGGATAGAGAGACGGAGGGATGGAGGGATAGAGAGTGGAGAGATGGAGGGATGGAGAGATGGATGTGGATAGAGAGATGGAGAGATGGAGGGACAGAGGCGCGAGTTAGTAGCTGGCATAGAGACGGAGACATGGAGGGATAGAGAGTACGCAGTAGGAAAGGATAGAGATATGGAGAGATGGAGGGATAGGGGGGCACGCGGTGAGGAAGGATAAGAGAGATGGGAGAGACGGAGGGATAGAGAGAGATGGAGAGATGAGAGAGTGGAGGGATAGAGGGTACGATAGGAAGGATAGAGAGAAAGATGGAGGGATAGAGTGGCACGCAGTAGGAAGGATAGAGAGATGGAGAGATTGGAGTGGATAGGCACGCAGTGAAGGCCGATAGAGAGATGGAGAGGATGGAGGGATAGAGAGATGGAGAGATGGAGAGATGGAGGGATAGATGGTTTATAGAAAGGATAGAGAGAAAAGCATGGAGGGATAGGAGGGCAATGCAGAGTATAGCGTAGTAGAGAGATGGAGATGGATGAGTATAGAGGGTACACAGCGAGGAAGGATAGAGATGATGATGGATAGATGGGCTAGTTAGGCTAGATAGAGAGATGGAGAGATGGAGTGATAGAGGGTACTGCAGTAGGAAGGATAGAGAGAAAGATGGAGGATAGATAGAGGCAGTGTAGGAAGATGGAGATGGAGAGATGAGAGGATAGAGGGCAACGCATAGGAAGGATAGAGAGATTGAGAGTGGAGGGATAGAGGGTACGACAGTAGGAGTGGATAGAGAGAAAAGATGGATGGATAGATGTGGACTTGCAGTGAAGGATGAGAGATGGAGAGATGGAGGAATAGAGGGGTACTGCAGTAGGAAAGGCATAGAGAGATGGAGAGATGGAGGGATATGAGAGATGGAGATGATGGAGATGGAGGGATAGAGGTACGGTAGGAAGGATAGAGAGAAAGATGGAGGGATAGAGGGCACGCATGTAGGAAGGATGAGGAGATGGAGAGATGGAGGGACGGAGGGTACGCAGTAGGAAGTTGATAGAGAGATGGAGAGATGGAGGGATAGAGGTACTGAGAAGGATAGAGAGATTGAGAGATGGGGGATAGAGAGATGGAGAGATGGAGAGATGGAGGGATAGAGGGTACCTAGGAGTAGGAAGGATAGAGAGAAAGATGGAGTATTATAGGTAACGCAGTGAAGATAGAGAGATGATGAGATGGAGGGATAGAGGGTACGAAAGTAGGAAGGATAGAGAGTGGATAGATGGAGTGGATATGAGAGATGGAGTGATTTGGAGAGATGGAGGGATAGATGGTACGAAAGTAGAAAGGATAGAGAGAAAGATGGAGGGATAGAGGGTACGCGAGTAGGGAAAGATAGAGAGATGGAGATGGAGGGATAGAGGGTACACAAGTAGGGCTAGGATAGAGAGATGGAGGGATAGAGGGCGACGCAGTTAGAAGAATAGGAGATGGAAAGATGGAGGGATAGAGGGCACGAGTAGGAAGGGCTGGCTAGAGAGAAAGATGGAGGGATGAGAGGGTGTTATAGTAGAAGGATGGAGAGACGGAGAGATGGAGGGATAGAGGGCATGAGTAGAAGTAGATAGAGAGATTGAGAGATGGAGGGATAGAGGGTACGAGGTGCAGAGAGGATAGAGAGAAAGATGGAGGGATAGAGGGCACTGAGTAGGAAGGATAGAGAGATGGAGAGAGGATGAATAGAGGGCACGAGCAGAAAGATAGAGAGACGGAGAGACGGAGTGGATAGAGGGTACGAGTAGGAAGATAGAGAGATGGAGAGATGGGAGGAATAGAGGTAGTAGTAGAAGGATAGAGAGTTTGGCTTGTGATGGAGGGATAGAGGGCACGAGA
>NW_025533826.1:0-52500 GCF_020615455.1 Coregonus clupeaformis | reverse complement strand
AAAACAGCCCCAAAGCATGATGTTTCCACCCCCCATGCTTCACAGTAGGTATGGTGTTCTTTGGATGCAACTCAGCATTCTTTGTCCTCCAAACACGACGAGTTGAGTTTTACCTAAAAGTTCTATTTTGGTTTCATCTGACCATATGACATTCTCCCAATCCTCTTCTGGATCATCCAAATGCACTCTAGCAAACTTCAGACGGGCCTGGACATGTACTGGCTTAAGCAGGGGGACACGTCTGGCACTGCAGGATTTGAGTCCCTGGCGGCGTAGTGTGTTACTGATGGTAGGCTTTGTTACTTTGGTCCCAGCTCTCTGCAGGTCATTCACTAGGTCCCCCCGTGTGGTTCTGGGATTTTTGCTCACCGTTCTTGTGATCATTTTGACCCCACGGGGTGAGATCTTGCGTGGAGCCCCAGATCGAGGGAGATTATCAGTGGTCTTGTATGTCTTCCATTTCCTAATAATTGCTCCCACAGTTGATTTCTTCAAACCAAGCTGCTTACCTATTGCAGATTCAGTCTTCCCAGCCTGGTGCAGGTCTACAATTTTGTTTCTGGTGTCCTTTGACAGCTCTTTGGTCTTGGCCATAGTGGAGTTTGGAGTGTGACTGTTTGAGGTTGTGGACAGGTGTCTTTTATACTGATAACAAGTTCAAACAGGTGCCATTAATACAGGTAACGAGTGGAGGACAGACGAGCCTCTTAAAGAAGAAGTTACAGGTCTGTGAGAGCCAGAAATCTTGCTTGTTTGTAGGTGACCAAATACTTATTTTCCACCATAATTTGCAAATAAATTCATTAAAAATCCTACAATGTGATTTTCTGGATTTTTTTTCTCAATTTGTCTGTCATAGTTGACGTGTACCTATGATGAAAATTACAGGCCTCTCTCATCTTTTTAAGTGGGAGAACTTGCACAATTGGTGGCTGACTAAATACTTTTTTCCCCCACTGTACATCTGCTGCAGAGGATAAGTTCATTAGAGTTACCAGCCTCAGAAATTGCAGCCCAAATAAATGCTTCACAGAGTTCAAGTAACAGACACATCTCAACATCAACTGTTCAGAGGAGACTGTGTGAATCAGGCCTTCATGGTCGATTTGCTGCAAAGAAACCACTACTAAAGGACACCAATAAAAAGAAGAAACACGAGCAATGGACATTAGACCGGTGGAAATTTGTCCTTTGGTCTGGAGTCCAAATTGGAGATTTTGGTTCCAACCGCTGTGTCTTTGTGAGACGCGGTGTGGGTGAAACGGATGATCTCCGCATGTGTATTTCCCACCGTAAAGCATGGAGGAGGAGGTGTTATGGTGTGGGGGTGCTTTGCTGGTGACACTCTCAGTGATTTATTTACAATTCAAAGCACACTTAACCAGCATGGCAACCACAGCATTCTGCAGCAATACGTCTTCCCATCTGGTTTGGGCTTAGTGGGACAATCATTTGTTTTTCAACAGGGCAATGACCCAACACACCTCCAGAATGTGTAAGGGCTATTTTACCAAGAAGAGTGGTGGAGTGCTGCATCAGATGACCTGGCCTCCACAATCCCCTGACCTCAACCAAATTGAGATGGTTTGGGATGAGTTGGACGGCAGAGTGAAGGAAAAGCAGCCAACAAGTGCTCAGCATATATGGGAACTCCTTCAAGACTGTTGGAAAAGCATTCCAGGTGAAGCTGGTTGAGAGAATGCCAAGAGTGTGCAAAGCTGTCATCAAGGCAAAGGGTGGCTATTTGAAGAATCTCAAATATAAAATGTATTTTGATTTGTTTAACACTTTGTTGGTTACTATATGATTCCATATGTGTTATTTCATAGTTTTGATGTCTTCACTATTATTCTACAATGTAGAAAATAGTAAAAATAAAGAAAAACCCTTGAATGAGTAGGTGTTCTAAAACATTTGACCGGTAGTGTATATATACAGTATATTCTAATTATCTACTTACGCTTAAAGGCCAAACTGGCCAGTTTCCGGACCTAGATAAGCCTACTTCTGGACTTAAAATGCACTTTCAATGGAAAAACTAAATTACCCCAGGAGTAGGCTTAATCTGGATCCGAAAAAACCTCACATCTTTATCTCTCTCTTTGATTGGTTGGACAGCTCACCAGTGCCAGGCACTGAATACTGTGGGATGTTTAGGCTCTGGAGTGGATGGTGTCCCTGTTTGGGCATGGGTGCTGGGGTTCTGGATCACCATCATCTATGGCCTGGCTGTCACTGTCATCGCCTTTGCCATCCGGGTGAGTGACATCTCACTTCCTTTACTCAGAGAGAGGGTAACTTGTCTTACATCCATGAGGTGCTTCCTCCTGTGATAAAAAAATATAAGTAAGTAATCTCTCAAGCCTTAGCATTAATTCAATGCACAATTAACTATTTAGTCCATTGAGAGGTAAATACCTGTCTATTTATGAAAAAAATTACACTGATTTACTCCTTAGTCATAGCTGCCTACTCCTGATGGCTCGTTTTTCAAATTATACTGTATGAGCAAAAATCTGGGATGCTAAACCAGATAAAATAAAGTGTGCCTATCTATATGATGAATATTAACTGGGTGGGCTGAGATGATAAATATAAAAGCACTAAACCGCTCTATAAAAGCTTCACTTATACAAAAGTTTTACTTGAACCCAAAATGGTTCTCAAGTAGATTACAAAAAAAAGCTCATCCCTTGTTAAAACATTGCCTTAATTAATTAACTGAATGAATAGAAAATTAAAGCTTGTTCAAAGTATCTATTTTTCAATAAATTAAGCAATGCAGAGCTGGTTACAATTTCGATTTCCTCCCCCTGTCAATGTATATATATACAGTGAGGGAAAAAAACTATTTGATCCCCTGTTGATTTTGTACGTTTGCCCACTGACAAAGAAATGATCAGTCTATAATTTTAATGGTAGGTTTATTTGAACAGTGAGAGACAGAATAACAACAAAAAAATCCTGAAAAACGCATGTCAAAAATGTTATAAATTGGTTTACATTTTAATGAGGGAAATAAGTATTTAACCCTCTCAATCAGAAAGATTTCTGGCTTCCAGGTGTCTTTTATACAGGTAACGAGCTGAGATTAGGAGCACACTCTTAAAGGCAGTGCTCCTAATCTCAGCTTGTTACCTGTATAAAAGACACCTGTCCACAGAAGCAATCAATCAATCTGATTCCAAACTCTCCACCATGGCCAAGACCAAAGAGCTATCCAAGGATATCAGGGACAAGATTGTAGACCTACACAAGGCTGGAATGGGCTACAAGACCATCGCCAAGCAGCTTGGTGAGAAGGTGACAACAGTTGGTGCGATTATTCATAAATGGAAGAAACACAAAATAACTGTCAATCTCCCTCGGCCTGGGGCTCCATGCAAGATCTCACCTCGTGGAGTTGCAATGATCATGAGAACGGTGAGGAATCAGCCCAGAACTACACAGGAGGATCTTGTCAATGATCTCAAGGCAGCTGGGACCATAGTCACCAAGAAAACAATTGGTAACACACTATGCCGTGAAGGACTGAAATCCTGCAGCGCCCGCAAGGTCCCCCTGCTCAAGAAAGCACATATACATGCCCGTCTGAAGTTTGCCAATGAACATCTGAATGATTCAGAGGAGAACTGGGTGAAAGTGTTGTGGTCAGATGAGACCAAAATGGAGCTCTTTGGCATCAACTCAACTCGCCGTGTTTGGAGGAGGAGGAATGCTGCCTATGACCCTAAGAACACCATCCCCACCATCAAACATGGAGGTGGAAACATTATGCTTTGAGGGTGTTTTTCTGCTAAGGGGACAGGACAACTTCACCGCATCAAAGGGACGATGGACGGGGGCCATGTACCGTCAAATCTTGGGTGAGAACCTCCTTCCCTCAGCCAGGGCATTGAAAATGTGTCATGGATGGGTATTCCAGCATGACAATGTCCCAAAACACACGGCCAAGGCAACAAAAGAGTGGCTCAAGAAGAAGCACATTAAGGTCCTGGAGTGGCCTAGCCAGTCTCCAGACCTTAATCCTATAGAAAATCTGTGGAGGGAGCTGAAGGTTCGAGTTGCCAAACATCAGCCTCAAAACCTTAATGACTTGGAGAAGATCTGCAAAGATGAGTGGGACAAAATCCCTCCTGAGATGTGTGCAAACCTGGTGGCCAACTACAAGAAACGTCTGACCTCTGTGATTGCCAACAAGGGTTTTGCCACCAAGTACTAAGTCATGTTTTGCAGAGGGGTCAAATACTTATTTCCCTCATTAAAATGCAAATCAATTTATAACATTTTTGACATGCGTTTTTCTGGATTTTTTGTTTGTTATTCTGTCTCTCACTGTTCAAATAAACCTACCATTAAAATTATAGACTGATCATTTCTTTGTCAGTGGGCAAACGTACAAAATCAGCAGGGGATCAAATACTTTTTTCCCTCACTGTATATATATAAAACAACGAAGTTGATATATAAAACGATGCAAGATTCAACATTTCGTGCTTTTCAGCTCAAATTATTGTACAGAATTCTTGCCACCAACAAAATTTTGAATATTTGGGGCATACAACCATCGCAGCTCTGCAGATTTTGTTGCGAGGATACAGAATCAAACCATTTGTTCTGGTGTTGCCCTGAGGTAGCCTGTTTCTGGTCTCAGGTTCAGGAATGGCTGAAAAGCATAACATGAATCTAAAATTGACCCTAGTAATAGCATTGTTGGGAGATTTGGAGAGACCTGGTCAGCCAATTACTAATATACTAATACTCTTAGTAAAAGTATTTATCTCAACTCGCAATCTATGGATTCTATTCGATTAGATAGATTCAATATTGAATCTTAAACATCACAGCATAGTTGAAAGATATCTTGCGCGTAGAAATACGAAGAGGGTGGGATGGGCTGAGGAATACTGAGGGTTGGGATGTGGAACTGGAGACAAGTGGGAGTGAAGTTGCTGCATACATATACACAGCTCACCCTACTCACTCTCCACCTCTTTCTGTGCGTTTGATTCTCAGCTCAGACTGGGGAGAGTGGAGTGTTCCCAGAGCGACTACATGAACATCAAACCCAGTGCTCCACTCAGGTGGCCTAGGAAGAAGCAGGGGGTCCAGCATCCAATCCGAATGGGACGATACTGATCACAGTCATCCCTCAGATCACAATCCTTCTCAGACAAAAAGCTAAATGAGAGTTGAGCCTGAATTGGCCTTTTTGAGAGCTGACTGGAGAAATACATTAAGTTCTTTATGTAAGCCAGTTCTTCAAGTCACATGGTATACATGTAATTGTACAACTGATTGTGTGTAAATAAAGATTGAGTTATCTTATAATTATAGTCTGATGTGATATGATCTTCCGGGAATCTATTGAGAATGGACTCTTGAAGTTGTGGGCCGCATACTATTCCACCCCCCCCACCCCCAAAAAGAATAGGAAATTAATGTTAATCTCTCATTTCCCCATGCATACCGTAGGCAACACGCACACGCGCACACACACACACACACACACACACACACACACACACACACACACACACACACACACACACACACACGGGTTAAGCGTATAGACACAGAGACACCCTCAGTGATATGTAGCGTGCGTGTGGCGTAGCTGGCGGAAGACCCTAGTGAATGGGTTTCACATGAAACAGTGGTTTCCAAATAAGAGGACTAAACCACATTCTCTCACATACTCTCTGAGAGCCACTGTGATTGTCATGTATTGGTCAAAATAAGGGACTGTCTTACATTGAAACTGACACGCTGAATTACAAATCCCTGCTTGTGCTTTAGGACATGACCTTGATGTAAGGTACATCTCTCTATTTTCACTAAGAAACACACTGTGTTAACTTGTGTAACTTGGCTTATAAGGAAATTATATAAAAAAAAACTGCTGCAATGACTTAAAACAAAAACACCTACCATCATTTCCTGTCTAAGGTTCCCTTGGAGGTAGTTTTTGTACCATTGTGCACTTTCGTATACATAAGAGGCACTGCACCTTGATGTTGCACACCTTGCAGTTTTTATGTAGTTAAGGTAAACACATTAAACCAGTGTGCACTGCAGCAGACTGAAGGCTGTACAGGTTTCATGTCACAATGTAACAGTGACTATGTCCCAAATGGCAACCTTTTCTCTTTATAGTGCACTACTTTTTGACCAGGGTGTGCACTATATAGAGAATAGGGTGCCATTTGGAACGCATACCACATAAAGGTCTGAGGTTAACACAGGCTTAGGAGATCTTATACGTTTTGTTCTATGAGATAATATCAGTCAGTTAACATGAACTTTATGAATTATGAAGCCTTTTATGTGCTGTATGTGCTTTTTTTAAATTACATAAATGCTTCAGAATTGACAAAAAGTGACAATGAAGATTATCTCATAGAACAAAACGTATAAGATCTCCTAAGCCTGTGTTCACCACAGACCTTATTTTTCGGCATTTATCCAAAACCCCGCCATTACTATTGCTCTCTTTGCCGGACGCCCAATGGCTATAGTGTAGCAGGGCCATAACGATGATCATGAAAGGATCATCTGCAGCGTTTCAGCCTTGATATGACTGACAGTCATGTGTGTGTGTGTGTTTGTTCTGTGTGGCTCAGTTGGAAGAGCATGATGCTTTGTATGTATGCATGACTGTAAGTCTCTTTGGATAAAAGTGTCTGCTAAATGGCACATATTTGATTATTATTTTATAAAGACGTAAATGTAGAGGGTGGCTAAGGTGAGCTACAGTAGGTGTGTGTAGGTGTGTGTGTGGGTAAAGTTTACACCTGTTGTATTCGCGCATGTGACAAATCAAATTTGATTGTGTGTGTGTGTGTTTTCCTGTAGCGTCAGTGAAATTTGAAAGGAGACCAGTAAATCTCTCTGCTCCCCCCAAACAAACTATAGCCCTCTCAATTTCTAATGAAGGTATCTATCTGTATGATGTGAAGTGTCTCTGGATGATGACGCTCACTGGAAAGTTCAGTCAAAAGAAGCATGAAAAACAGGAAATGTTGGCCTACACAGTCGCCACAACGAGGTGTACACGTCTGTGATAATATAAGCGCGACATTAGGTTAGTTTACCTGACTGTCGCAGGAGACAGTCACATAACCACAGATAAAAAATCCGTTGTGCGATGGTTGTCACTGACAGGTGCTAGGTAGGCCTATGTAACAATCGCGGGATGAGTAACTGCCTGAGACCTGAACACTTGCATTAGCTCTAGCTCAGCAGGCTAACACAGTCTTGTGGGCAAGACCCAGGTTCAAACCCCGGTCAGTCACATTGGTGACGTGGCCCAGGTGGGTTTCTGCGAGTTCTACCAGAAGCAGTGAAATATGATATGGAGCGAGTCTATATAACAGTCCCGAGATAAGGGGTGGGAAATCAAACATATGACTAATGCGATACGCGGTTCCAAGCCCTAACAAACAGAAAAGTATCAAATTCAAAGGGCATCTAAGTTCACGCATTGGTAGAGGGCGGAAACTTCTTGTGAAGTTCAGAGTGCACTGCCACAGAGTGCGGATGTTTTTTCCTCAAAAGTTTGTGCAGTCAGTCACCCTGTTTGATGTGCAGCAGAGAGAGTTGCCTATAGTCGACGAGGGCCAGATTGTTGTTCACAGTGAAGTGACAGGGAAGGATGTTATGAGATGTACGCTGTCATCGTGTGACGAGCATGTGTTGTATGTTTAGGTAGAGCAGAGCAGTCACTGTCTCATTCTTGTTTGGCATACAGTGCATCGTCACATTTCCCCTGATTGCTGTGCACTGCAAAGGGATACCAGGGGAGCTTCAGTTTCACGACAAAACTGAGAAAACTTTCAAGATGAACATTTACTGGATACCCACGATCCTCCTCTCCCTCTGCCTCTCCAGTGCTGTCAACATGATAAGCTCCCACAACTGTAAAGGTAAGATCTGGGCCTGCTTAAAAGCTCACGTTCTATAATAGTTATACTGAAAACACGATGTATAATGTATAAGTACTATCTATCCAGATGTAATTGATAACAAATTACTTTATACTTGCTATGTAACTACTGTGAAAAAATGCCATGCGTGTAAAATGTGTGTAGAATGTATATGTAAGAACAAAAGAAAAAGCTGTATAAACAAAGTTTATTTTTGTCCTCCGAAGAGGGGGGGGAGGGGCAAAAATAAATAATAAAAAAGCTCTGGGCCAGTTCAGGAGGGTGCAACGTTATAAAATGTTCATATACAAATGTATTATGTAGAACAGATATGAATATCTGTCAGGTAGACTAGGGAATCGTTTCAGCTCTAGTTATTACATTTCTGTCTGAATGTTTACCCATGGACTTTTTCATTAACGTTCAACTATATTGTCAGTAACAAACAAATGTCACATCAGGCATGATCCATAGCACTACCAGAACATTCTGATAACTAGAACAAAAGAAAAAGGTTGCCCAATCAAAGGGTTGCAGATCATTCAAGATTGTAATTCTGCAAAGTTGCATGGTTTTATCAGGTGTGGATATGCTAGTTGAAGTGGTTTGAATTCCTCCAACACATTACTCAAATGACTGTAATTAAACCCCCAATTACAGATGTGGATATGCTTTAACATCTAGACTACAGCTATATTATGAATAGAATAAGCAGGTTTATGTAATACATTGAAGTTGCTGTTTCCTCATTTTGATAGGACTTGCAGAAATGAAATGGCAGGGGTGGGGGTGACAAAGATTCAACTAAGTGACTCACGTTTTCTGTTCCACACAGTTCCGGGACTGCCTCTCTCGACCACTTTTTGAAATCTCAGGCCACAAACGTGCCCAACAGTTGTTTTGGAGCATGTTCAATGTGTGGGTTAAAATACTGTGAAATTATGCAAAGCGAATAATCCAAACTTGAGAGGGGAAAAAATAATAAAAATATCAAAAAGAACACTAGGGCTAGGTAAGCCTCAGAAGCCATTTCCTGTGTGTGTGTGTGTGTGTGTGGACACGTTTTACTATACTTGTGAGTACCAAAAGTCCTCACAAGAATAGTAAGCCAAATAAAAATTCAGAGAAGTGAGGACATTTTGCCGGTCCTCACTTGTAAAAATATATTTTAGGCTTAGGGGTTAGGTTCAGGGTTAGAATTATGGTTAGGTTTAGAATTGGGGTTATGGGTTAAGGTTAAGGAAAATAGGATTTTGAATGTAATGGCGTCCCCCAAAAGTCCTCATAAGTATAGAAATACATAGCTGTGTGTGTGTGTGTGTGTGTGTGTGTGTGTGTGTGTTCAAGATCAAACAGACAAGCAATTTGGCAAATGATAGGAGTGGCAAGGGAGTGGAACGTTAGCTAAAAAGATTGGTAACCAGAGTAGGTTTCTACTAGCCTGGTCCCAGATCTGTTGACAATGACTCAAATGCTGTCATTGTCAAGCCGAAAAGTCTGGCCTCACAGTAATCTGTTTAGCATGACAATTCCATAAGGACTTGGCAAGAGAGACTGGCACCCAGGCGAGGTTTACACCCCATTGCACTCATCAAATCTTGCTGTGTCCGATCAGTGATTTCTTCAAGGAAAGAAGGAGGGAAGTTTTCAAACAGGCCCCTTGTCTACTTCCCTCTGATATAACGCATACAATTGACTGCCTCTGCTTGACTTTTGACCTTCCCTCACCAGACAAGCTCAGAACGTTCCATGTGGTCCGTGTGTCTGTCAACGGCACTGCATCGGTCAGCTGCCCCAACCTGACAGGCAAGAACCAGGAGGAGATGAGATTCCACCTTTACTTGGGCTTGGTCGAGGTTGGCAACCACACTCACGACAGTGCTCACAACCACAACTCCACAGAGACCGTGACTCCCTGTTGGGGAGGGTCTGGTGCTGAAGGTGAACAAACAGGACCACACGGTCAGCTTTGTCCTCTCTGGAATGACCACGGAGCGCGCTGGGGTCTATACCTGCGAGGGGCACCCCATGTACCCACCTCCCATTGAGAAAGTACAAGACGAGCCTCAGACTGTGGTCCTGGTTGAAGGTATGTTTACTTCAAAAGGAACTGATCTATGCAAGCACACACAAATTCACATGCATGCGCACAGGCATGCATGCACGCACAGTAGTTCAAAATGCTATATCTTGATTTACAGGAATATACGCTGAGTGTACAAAACATTAGGAATACCTGCTCTTTCCATGACAAAGACTGACCAGGTGAATCCAAGTGAAAGCTATGGTCCCTTAATGACGTCACCTGTTAAATCCACGTCAATCAGTGTAGATAAAGGGGAGGAGATAGGTTAAAGAAGGATTTTTAAGCCTTGAGACAATTAAGATATGTATTGTGTATGTTTGCCATTCAGAGGGTGAATGGGCAAGACAAAGATTTGAGGGCCTTTGAACGGAGTATGGTAGTAGGTGCCATGCGCACCGGTTTGAGTGTGTCAACAACTGCAACTCTGCTGTGTTTTTCACGCTCAAGAGTTTCCTGTGTGTATCAAGAATGATCCACCACCCAAAGGTCATTCAACTAACTTGACACAACTGTGGGAAGTATTGGAGTCAACATGGGCCAGCATCCCTATGGAGCACTTTCGACACCTTGTAGAGTCCATGCCCCGACGAATTGAGGCTGTTCTGAGGGCAAAAGGGGGTGCAACTCAATATTAGGAAGGTGTTCCTAATGTTTTGTACACTCAGTGTATATTCTAATGGTCTACTTGTGCTTAAAGGCCAAATGGGCCAGTTTCCCGGACCTAGATAACATAAAATGCACTTTCAGTGGAAAAACTCAAGTACCCCCTGTAAAACCTGCCCCTTGAAGTTTAAAACTCACATCTCTCTCTGATTGGTTGGTCAGCATACCAGTGCCAGGTAGGGAAGACCATGGGATGTGTAGGCTCTGGAGTGGATGGTGTCCCTGTTTGGGCATGGGTGCTGGGGTTCTGGGTCACCATCATCTATGGCCTGGCTGTCACTGTCATCGCCCTTGTCATCTGGGTGAGTGACATCTTGCTTCCTTTACTCAGAGAGACGGTAACTTGTCTTACATCCATGAGGTGCTGCCTCCTGTGATAAAAAATATAAGTAATCTCTCAAGCCTTGGCATAAATTCAATGCACAATTAACTATTTAGTCCAACAATGCAATATAGTATATGTATTGAAAACATAAGTGATGCTTGGAGACAGTTTTATACAACTACAACTGCATACATATACACAGCTCACCCTACTCACTCTCCACCTCTTTCTGTGCGTTTGATTCTCAGCTCAGACTGAGGAGAGTGGAGTGTTCCCAGAGCGACTACATGAACATCAAACCCAGTGCTCCACTCAGGGGGCCCAGGAAGAAGCAGGGGGTCCAGCATCCAATCCGAATGGGACGATACTGATCACAGTCATCCTCAGATCACAATCCTTCTCAGACAAAAGCAACACGAGAGTTGAGCCTTTATTGGCCCTTGAGAGCTGACTGGAGAAACAGACCAAGTTCTTTATGTGAATACGAAAGCTAGCTCTTCAAATGACATGGTGTACATCTAATTGTACATCTGATTGTGTGTAAATAAAGATTGAGTTATCTTCTAAATGTTAATCAAATAATTATAGTCTGATGTAATATGATCTTCTGGGAAACTATTGAGAATGGAGTCTTGAAGTTGTGGGCAGCATATTATATAAAGAAAAATATCCCAATGCATACTGTAGGGAACGAACACACATGCTCACACACACAAATGTGTTAAGCGTACAGACACAGGGGCATCCTCTCTGATTTGTAGTGGGTGTGTAGCGAAGAGGAAGACCCTAGCTCTGTGGTGAATGGGTCTCACAGGAAACAGTGGTTTCCGAATATGAGGGGACTGAACCACATTTTCACACACTCTGTATGAGAGCCACTGTGATTGTCATGTACAGTATATGGGTCAAAATAAGGGACTGTCTTACATTGAAACTGGCCAACTGAATTACAAATCCCTGCTTGTCCTTTTAATGGACTAATACTTTGTTAATGTACTTAAGTAGTTTTTAAAAATCAAATCAAGCTGGTGCTTCAAATCGAGCATTCCCAAGCTACAGGCCTCCCTCAACTGTTTCAGTGTATTGCAATACTTTAGTTTTAACCATTGTTTACAGATTTTGATAGAACAACTTACAACTTGTCCTTCGAGGGTTAACTTAAGTAACTCAGCCACGAGGAAACAATGAAAAAAAAAGAAATGCTGCAATGACAAAAACACCTAGCATAATTTCCTGTCTACCGTTTCCTTGAAGGCTTGTGTTTTAGTGCCATTGTGCACTATAGTATGCAGAAGAGGGACTGCACCTTGATGTTGCACACCCTGCAGTTTCTATGTAGTTAGGGCAAACGCATTAAACCAGCAGACTATGAGAGCTGTACAGGCTATGAGTGTACAGGTATCATGTCACAATGAAACAGTAGCTACATCCCAAATGGCACCCTTTTCTCTTTATAGTGCACTACTTTTTATATTATATATTACATATACTGTATATGCCTTCGGAAGGTATTCAGACCCCTTGACTTTTTCCACATTTTGTTACGTTACAGCCTTATTCTAAAATGAATTACATTTGTTAAAATTGTTTTTCTCATCAATCTACACACTAATACCCTGTAATGACAAAGCAAAAACTGGTTTTTAGAAATTTTTGCAAATGTATATAAAGAAAAAATTGAAATATTACATTTGCATAAGTATTCAGACCCTTTACTCAGTACATTGTTGAAAACCCTTTGGTAACGATTACAGCCTCAAGTCTTCTTGGGTATGACGCTACAAGCTTGGCACACCTGTATTTGGGAGTTTCTCCCATTCTTCTCTGCAGATCCTCTCAAGCTCTGTCAGTTTGGATGGGAGCGTCGCTGCACAGCTATTTTCAGGTCTCGCCAGAGATGTTCGATCGGGTTCAAATCCGGACCTTGATCTGGACTAGTCTCCCAGGTCTGCCGCTGAAAAACATCCCCACAGCATGATGCTTCACCGTAGGGATGGTGCCAGGTTTCCTCCAGACGTGACGCTTGGCATTCAGGCCAAAGAGTTCAATCTTGGTTTCATCAGACCAGAGAATCTTGTTTCTCATGGTCAGAGCTCTTTAGGTGCCTTTTGGCAAACTCCGAGATCTTTAGGTGCCTTTTGGCAAACTCCAAGTGGGCTGTCATGTGCCTTTTACTGACGTGTGGCTTCCATCTGGCCACTCTACCATTAAAGGTCTGATTGGTGGAGTGCTGCAGAGATAGTTGTCCTTCTGGAAGGTTCTCCCATCTCCACAGAGGAACTCTGGAGCTCTGTCAGAGTAACCATTGGGTTCTCCCTGACCAAGGCCCTTCTCGCCCGATTGCTCAGTTTGGCCGGGCAGCCAGCTCTAGGAAGAGTCTTGGTGGTTCAAAACTTATTCCATTTAAGAATGATGGAGGCCACTGTGTTCTTGTGGACCTTCAATGCTGCAGAGCATTTTTTGGTACCCTTCCCCCAGATCTGTGCCTTGACACAATCCTGTCTCGGAGCTCAGATTTTTAAAAACCTGTTTCTCTTTGTCATTATGGGGTATTGTGTGTAGAATGATGAGGAACATATTTTATTTAATCCATTTTAGAATAAGGATAAAGTAAAAAATATGGATAAAGTCAACGGGTCTGAATACTTTCCAAATGCACTGTAGGGAATAGGGTACGATTTGGGACGCATTCTATGTCTCATCTATTTTTGTCAGCAAGTCTACATATGCACAATGACAGATTAATAAATACAAGGAAAACAGTAACCAGTTATGTGACAAACATTGTGAAAACCTTTGACAGTTTCTCCAATAAATTAAAAGTATTTTTTTAAACAGACTTTAGTGGATTCCTGTTTCTATTACATTTTATTTTGGTTACAGGCATGAATCTAGGCCACTTTTAGTTATCACATCAGTTCCCAACTCTACTAAACACGTTTAAATGACATGGCAATAATTTGAACAGTTTCACTCCTGGCAAGGCCACCAATTCATCACATCAGTATTGTTCCAACATATTCTATATGTCTTTCTATCTTTCTGATTGAGAGGGGTCAAATACTTATTTCCCTCATTAAAATGCATTAACATTTTTGACATGCGTTTTTCTGGATTTTTTTTGTTGTTATTCTGTCTCTCACTGTTCAAATAAACCTACCATTAAAGTTATAGATTGATCATGTCTTTGTCAGTGGGCAAGCGTACAAAATCAGCAAGGGATCAAATACTTTTTTTCCCTCACTGTACACAGTACCAGTCAAAAGTTTGGACACACCTACTCATTCGGGTGTTTCTTTATTTTTACTATTTTCTACATTGTAGAATAATAGTGAAGACATCAAAACTATTAAATAACACAAATGGAATCATGTGTAACCAAGTGTTAAACAAATTAAAATATTATTTATATTCTTCAAGTAGCCACCCCTTTGCCTTGATGACAGCTTTGCACACTATTGGCATTCTCTCAACCAGCTTCAAGAGGTAGTCACCTGGAATGCATTTCAATTAACAGGTGTGCCATCTTAAAAGTTAATTTGTGGAATTTCTTTCCTTCTTAATGCGTTTGAGCAAATCAGTTGTGTTGTGACAAGGTAGGGGGTGGTATACAGAAGATAGCCCTATTTGGTAAAAAGACCAAGTCCATATTATGGTAAGAACAGCTCAAATAAGCAAAGAGAAACAACAGTCCATCATTACTTTAAGACATGATGGTCAGTCATCACGGACAATTTCAAGAACTTTAAAAGTTTCTTCAAATGCAGTTGCAAAAACCATCAAAGCGCTATGATGGAACTGGCTCTCATGAGGACCGCACAGGAATGGAAGACCCAGAGTTACCTCTGCTGCAGAGGATAAGTTCATTCGTTACCAGCCTCCGAAATTGCAGCCCAAATAAATGCTTCACAGAGTTCAAGTAACAGACACATCTCACATCAACTGTTCAGAGGAGACTGCGAGAATCAGGCCTTCATGGTCGAATTGCTGCAAAGAAACCACTACTAAAGGACACCAATATGAAGAAGAGACTTGCTTGGGCCAAGAAACACAAACAATGGACATTAGACTGGTGGAAATCTGTCCTTTGGTCTGATTAGTCCAAATATAAGATTTTTGGTTGCAACCGCCATGTGCTTTGTGAGACGCAGAGTAAGGTGAACGGATGATCTCCGCATGTGTAGTTCCCACCATGAAGCATGGAGGAGGTGTGATGGTGCTTTGCTGGTGACACCAGAATTCAAGGCACACTTAACCAGCATGGCTACCACAGCATTCTGCAGCGATCGCCATCCCATCTGGTTTTGTGCTTAGTGGGACTACCATTTGTTTTTCAACAGGACAATGACCCAACACACCTCCAGGCTGTGTAAGGGCTATTTGACCAAGAAGAGAGTGATGGAGTGCTGCATCAGATGACCTGGCCTCCACAATCACCAGACCTCAATCCAATTGAGATGGTTTGTGATGAGTTGGACCACAGAGTGAAGGAAAAGCAGCCAACAAGTGCTCAGCATGTGGGAACTCCTTCAAGACCGTTGGAAAATCATTCCAGGTGAAGCTGGTTGAGAGAATACCAAAAGGGTGGCTATTTGAAAAATCTAAAATCTCAAATATATTATGATTTGTTGAACAATTTTTTGGTTACTACATGATTCCATATGTGTTATTTCATAGTTTTGATGTCTTCACTATTATTCTACAATGTATAAAATAGTCAAAATAAAGAAGAACACTTGAATGAATAGGTGTCCAAACTTTTGACTGGTACTGTATATATATATATAGTTGATGACTGTTTCTATGACATTTTATTTTCAGCAAGTGACAGTCATGATTATAAGCCATTTTTATATATAACATCAGATCCCATAACCACCTCTACTCAACATGTTTCAATGACATGGCATCAATCTGAAAAGTTTCAGGCCCAATCCCAAATCGACCCCTAGACCCTCACCCTACGCACTTGAGGAGATCTAAGAGGATTTAACAGGTGTAAGCAATTTGGTAATTAATTCCAACTGGCCCTCTGATACGCTAGGTTGAAGTTTCACCATAATGCTTAAACCCATCAAATCATCTCCGATCTCCACAAGTGCACAGTGTAGGGTCCATTTAGTATTGGGCCTCACTTTTGGCAAGGCCACCGATTCATCGCATCAGAATTGTTCTCAAGTGTCAACGTATTCTAAATGACCCACACAAACATATGTCTGTCTCAATAGTCTACAGTAGCTTCTTCTCCTGCTCTCCTTTCCCTTCATCTGCACTGATTAGGCTGGTCAGTTCCTTCAGATCAGTGCAGATGAAGGAGAGAGGCGAGAGAGAATTTAGACTATTGAGAATAACCCATGATGTATTAAGATTATTCAAGTTATGTTACTTAACTTTAAGTTACTTCAACAGGATTTAAGTTACTTAAACATAAACTGGAACATGTACTGCTCCAACACAGATTCCTTCACAAATATGAGGAGCAATGACACAACATGGGAGTTTGTTCCAATTTACTCGGGTAAAATAGTGAGACATTATGCAGTGAACTGTATAGTCCAGACACTCACACAGAGATATTTTCGACAACAAGTCTTCATGTAGTCAATTCAGTATACCAGCAGTTCCTGTGCACGAATGACAGGACCGGAACAGGACTGTATCGTGACCAGACTGTGAGCACAGAACCAGGTCGAGGTTCTCTTGACTGAATTAGCCATGTCCCCCTCTCTCCATGTCCGTCAGTCTGTCATCTGTTCAACGTAAGTCTCTCCTGTTCTGGAAAGATCCAGTGTTCTGAGGAGCTCTGTTTCTTTCCTCCTCGGACAGATTGTCCAGCTCGTGCTCCGACACCTAGGAATGGAGAGGAGGGACGGGAAATAATGGATTTAGAAATGAGGATGGGTAAAAGTGGGGGTACCAAGTCGAGTCAAGTTCAAGATGGGCTCTGCAACATTTGTCTTATTTTAGTGTTTACAATGCCTCTCAAATGTACAAAGTTAAGACTCATAAATAAGAATGCTAAACCTGGCTCACATTTCACCTTATCAAAAAAGGATGGCACATTTTCAGGTAAAAAATTAGTTTTAATCAGAAGACCATATCAAGTCAATCTTTTATCATCTCAGAGGGAAATTTGTCTGTTAATAAAAGACAAACAAGAGACAGTTAAGACACAATCACATTAGCTAGAGCTTAAAAGAAGGAGTCTACAACATTGGGGTGCAAGACTCACCACGACCGGGGTGTATCCTAGGACCGTCAGATGCGCTTCTTGATAGCCAGGTTGCCACGGGGATGGGAGGTACCATAACAGAAAGAGGACGGGGGTGCGCAGAGTACAGCAATTCTACATCAGGGGGAGAATACAAGAATAGTTTGATCCTAATTTGGATAACATTGATGTGACTGAAACAATGATTGAATGAGTTTGAATAGGAGACTACACCCTCAGATCTAATTCGTTAACTGAATCGTATATTCCTGTAAATCTAACAGATGTATTGTTTCTTTCAAATACTTTAAGCTCAATTTACTGAGCTTGCAGTAGAGCCATGATATCAATGAAATAGTGAAGAAAAGAGTACCTCGCACTCAACCTAAAACTTGACTAGTGTTTGTTTGGTGCATAAAAACAAATGAACAATAGTCCGAAAAAAATCACACTTAATATTTTGGGACCAATGGAATAGTCCCAAATTACGCAAAACAACCCTGCCCATGGCACTTCACAGGCTCGACATTAACGCTTGTCCTCTTATCAGGGACAAGTAAAAAAATGATCACACAAAAATCACAACATCAAACAATTACGCTCTGATCAGAATTGGATCAGAGGCCAACATTGTATTATTCAAATCTATTTATCATATACATAAATAAAAAGCCTACATGTCAGTGTGTAGGTGATATGCATATTGACTACAGCCTCATGTCCACCTCTACTGAGAAGGCTCCTGAAAATTTGCCAAACATTGATGAACTTTTAATTACATAAATATAGAGCTAAACCCATCATGTTTGACAAATATAGGCCTAATAAAATATTCATTACTCTGTTTATTCTTCATTTGCGGGTTCGTTTCAATCAATGGTCACAACCCTAAATATCCTTTCTCACTCGCACATCACCCACTTATGTTTTAAACTATTCCTATATTGTTTAAACGGAATTTTTATGTCATTTTATAAAGCATTCTTACCTTGTTTCAAAGTAGCAAGCCAAAAATACACCATAGAAATATTGAGGACTTATTTTATACCTAATCTATATCCATTAAACCAGCATTTTCTCATGTTTTTTTTTCTCAATGTTATTTTATTGTCCACACTAAAGGCATAATCTTTCGTTGATAACCCATGCTATTGATGTCATCTTTAGATCTCCTTTTCTTAATCTCTTCCAACCACTCTCACGTGCAGTCCACTTTTTGAAACGATGTTTTTCCAACTAATTGCATTTTGGAACATTCCACCCTTCAGCCATGTCGCATTGTTGAGTTTATAATTATCACATTTAAAACGGTCTGATCTGTTGCATCACCTCATTGCTCTTTACATTTTTTTTATGTGTAGTGGTTGTATAATTTTTGGATCTGTCCTCCCAGATTCCTTTTTACCATAAACATATTTTTATTCCCTGATTGGGTAATTTCAAGCCCTGGAGGAAATTGTTTTATAAACACATAAAAAGTATTCTGTTTGTAATTGTAGTCCTAATGCCAATATCTTATAGGCTACCAAGGCAGGCCAACAATCCTCCAAGAGCCTAAGGATGGGTATTTTATTTTGGCAGGCTTAATATGCCAAACAGCCATCGGCGGCTGTAGCCTACATTTCTGTCTGATTCTCTATGTAAAAAGATATAATATATTATATTTTGTAAAGTGGTTCCTTGCATCATACAATTATGTAAAAATGGTCTTATCAACTTACTCTTTTGACAAGTAAAAAATCTGTCCTACTTGTCCGAAGGTCAAGTGGCAAAAAGTTCATGTCCCTGCTTCCAGTTCAGGCCTCAATCAAACACTAAAAATATTTCAAAAAAACAAACCCAGTCTGATATCATTAAATTCTAACACACAGCAGTGTGAATGAGTTAGGTTGTTAGTACCTTTACTGTGCTCATTGGACCTCTCCCTCAGGGAGCCCTCCCTCGATGGCTTCTTGTAGAGTTCTTGGTTACTCACACCATCTGTAATCCAACCCAAACACACCTAATATACATCCTTTAATCAATCAAAACGATTACTACGCTCAAAATAAAGCACAAGCACTGTTGAGCATTGGTGAGATAAATAATTTGGGGACCCATCTTATGCTGAAGTTCCACATACATCTACTCCACATTAAAGTTGTCCAACTGTCTTCCCACCTATAAATACACAACATAGAGACCCCAGTGAGGTAGCCTGTCCCAGATCTGTTTTCTGTATATCCAACTCCTATGTCATTTTAATGCAAAACATATGGTTCGCTTTCCTGTTTCCCAAACTCGTCCTGGCCCTGGAGTTTTTTTCTCCCTTTCACTACACAGCTGATTCCAATAATCAAAGCTTGATGATGAGTTTTTATTTAATCAGCTGTGTGGGTCAGTAAAACATTTTGGTCCTAACAAGTATAACCTGAGCTCAACCACAGATCTAAATTCCATCTATTCTCACTCACGCAATATATCCCGCGCAGAAAATTATTTCTCGTTTTCCCCCTTATTTAACACTATCAACATTTCGCTCTACTGTGGAATTGTGCTCGTCATAATATTTTTCTATTCAAATTGTATTTGTCACATCTCCAAATACAACAGTTAGACCTTGCCGTAAATACTTACTTACAAGCCCTTAACCAACAATGCAGTTCAAAATAGTTAAGAAATATTTGCTATAAACTAAATACAAAATAAACTAAAATTAACACATAATACATCTTTCGGGGGTGGTACCAGTCATCGTTAGGTTAGTCAGGTCTTTTACATGTAGGTAGGGGAAAAGTGACTATGCATAATAATAACCTTCCTTTAACGGGAGGTCAATGTAAATGTCCGGGGGCATTTTTTATTGTTCAGCAGGCTTTGGCTTGGGGTTATTTTCCACTTTCATTACATCAAACCCACGAACTATACCAGACTTAGTATGCAAAACTAACTATGAAAAAGATTTTCTTGAAGCCACGCACATTGGACTAGGATTCTACTTCCATTGACAGAGTCATACTTTCTCTACACAACCGTGCCCATAACCAATCAGAGCTGCGCAGTAGGCCTATATCAAATAGACCATTGTCATATATGGATCTGTGCCATTCACTTTGAACTGACTGAGTTACCAGCATGCGTTCCGTATGTGCTTGTTTTGAGATCAACAAGAGTTTGCCCTCCCAGCCACCTGTCACATTTGTTCATATTCTTTGCTAGTTAGTGAGTTATTAGCCCAGTTATAGCTCATTTCTATCAACAATGGTGGAGTTTCCTTCCTACAAACATAAAATGTGTGCATTTCTAGCCATCTTTGAAAAGCGAGTTAGGTAAAGACCTTTTTTTCTGTGTTAAAAGGGGCAGTGTTGTATGTTTAGACTGTCTTAAAAATAAGTAGCCAATACAAGGTCACAATTAAATCTCTCCCATTTCCCAGTCTGCTGTTCCCACATGCTTCAAATGGCCACCATTGTTCCTTACCAAGAAAGCAAAGGTAACTAAACTAAATGACTAATCGCCCGTAGCGCTCTGTCATCATGAAGTGCTAGTCAGATCCTACTCACCTCTACCTTACCGTCACCCTAGACCCACTTCAATTTCCTTCCCGCCCCTTAATAGATCCACTGACGATGCAATAGCCATCACACTACCCCTATCCCATCTGACAAGATCTATTGTTCATATTTCACATTCCCATATACCCTCCAAGCTCATCATTAAGCTCGAGGCCCTGGGTCTAACCCTGCCCTGTGCGGCTGGGTCCTGGACTTCCTGACGGGCCGCCCCCGGGTAGTGGAAAGTAGGAACAACATCTCCACTTTGCTGATCCTCAACACTGGGCCCACACAAGGAGTTCGTGCTCAGCCCCCTCCTTCCTCCCTGTTCACCCATGACTAGGTTGGAGGCATGCTTGGCCATGCAATCATCAAGTTTGCAGGCGACACATAGTAGGCCTGATTACCAACCAGTGACAAGACAGCCTGCAGGGGGGTGGGGCTTGGTGTTCCAAAATACTTCTCACTCAACATCAACAACAAAAGGAGATGTGTACTTCAGGAAACGCAGATCACCCCCTCCCCATCCGGACCGCATTGGAGAAAGTGGAAAGTTTCATTCCTTGGCGTACACATCATCTGACAAGCCGAAATGTCCACCTCCACTGTTGTGCAACGCAACAAGCCTATTCAACCTCAGGAGGCTAATAAATTTGGCTTAGCACCTAAAGCCATCACAAACTTTTACAGATGCATTCAATTTACATTTACGTCATTTAGCAGACGCTCTTATCCAACACTTACAGAACATTGTTAAGTGCCTTGCTCAAGGGCACATCGAGCAATTTTTCACCTGATTGGCTTAGGGATTAGCACACCTTTCGGTTACTGGCTCTCTCTTACCCTAAGCTCCTCCCTTCAGATCACTTAGAGCATCCTGTCGTCTCTATCCCCGCCTTACCAGCTGCACCGCCCCGCACCAACTTCGCAACATGTGGTGCTCTGCTATGTCAGGGGGCAAACTCACCCCCCTCCAAACACCTACCACCGATGTCCAAAGCCCAAATATCATCAACATCCCCCCCACTCCTGTTCACCCCTATCATCCAGGGGTCAAGTTCAGTCATCAGAAGCTACAGGACCAGAACACTGAAAAAAGCTTCTATCTCCCATCTATTAAATTGCACATTAGAGCTGCTCTCCTTTAATCATCTGCCTAATTTTCATTCCTTTCCAATAATGTTTACATATCTTGCATTACTCATCTCCTATGTATATACTGTAATTCTATAATATTCTACCTTATCTTATCCATCCCCCTCTGTCATTGCTTGTCCATTATTATTATTCTTAATTCCATTGCTTACATAGATTTGTGTGTTAATATGTTGTGAAATTGTTAGATATTTCTTGTTAGATATTACTGCACTTCAACTAGAAAAAAAAGCATTTACACTACACCACATAATAACATCTGCTAAACATATGTATGTGAACAAATAAAATTTGATTTGTAGCATCATCTTCTATTCTCTTAATTTATGAATATAATAATTTCCCATATTTTAAAGTGGTTTTCTTCCATCAAACTCAACAACATTCAGTCCCCTCTTTCTACAGTTAAGTGGATAAACGGTTAATGTCAGAAGCCCTGCATGTTTTTTTTCAAAAAGTCTCAGAATATGGGCCTCCCATTAACACCCACATTGGCTGCTACTGTAGGCTGAGCACAAATCATCATTCCATGTTAAAGTTTTATCATTTCTCCATTGTTGTTTCTGATGTAGGCCACTCTGTTAGATCTACATTATAATCAAATACCACAGTACTCCTACTTGCCACTGTTAAAAACACTTATTAAAGCGTACAGCCTCAGTGTTCCCATATCGCGTGCTGGAGGTTGCACAGAATTTTCTCCGTTTCAGGATTTGTGCTCAGCAGACCAAAATTTGCTCAGTGCCCCAAAAAAAACATTGACAAATTCTACAGTGGGTCCTACTCCACTTAATATATCATCTTCCCATCCCCTCCTTAGCAAGCCCTTCTTGGCTGCTCTGCAGATTTATAGACAGCCCTGGAGTTAATGGACAGTAGTCGTTAGGGGGCCACAGAGAAAGCCCAGCCCTCAGGAAGACGGTCAAGGAGGACTTAGGGGGAGAAGGTCGGTCCAGCCTGAAACCCCAGGTTACACTATCTTTGCAGCTTTTTCTCCATCCCCTTCTGCCCCTACACCTGTATGGACATGGAGGACAAGGGGTTCAGCTGGTTGGATAGGTATCAAGTAAGGCAGTAATCGCATCCTCTTGCCTTCTTATTGGCTGGTATAAATATTGCCGGCCTCTGTAATAAATTTGTTCTTAACTGACTTGCCTAGTTAAGTAAGGTTAAATAGAAATAAATAAAAAATATATCTTGTTCACTTCTCTGAAGCTTACAAAACAAGCAGTTTGATTTTAAGATTCCCAGCATGTCTGTATTATAATAATGTATAATAATATATAATCATGTTTAATAATATTATATCATTTTTTCGAAATCTGTGTTTGAAAATTATTTGACAGTGTTTGACCTCTGGCATATCTCCTCCAGTGTATCCTGCTGCAGCAGCTGTTCCAGTGGGGCGGCGGGGAGAGTGGCCAAACCGGAACAACCACCTTCAGCAGCTCGGACGGCC
The DNA here is from genome assembly GCF_020615455.1 of Coregonus clupeaformis. NCBI lineage: Eukaryota > Metazoa > Chordata > Actinopteri > Salmoniformes > Salmonidae > Coregonus > Coregonus clupeaformis. The sequence continues at coordinate 29,143 of NW_025533826.1, read as the reverse complement.
ATCTTGGGCGATGAACACCACCCGTAGATCACGCCCTCCAGGAACCTATGGCCAGGAAGAAACCCAGTCCAGGTCCAAGTAAAACATATAAGCAAGTTGCATTCAATGCCGATATGGTGGTAATCTGTGTTATGCGACTGTTAAGTGGCTGCTTTGAATATTGATTGAGAACCCATCTCCATTTACAAATATAGCTGAAGTGTCACACTGCAAAATAGCAAGGCTATAGGTTCCTTCAAATGTATCCCCTTCCTCCGTTCCCTTGTGTCCATTGATCTGTAAGTAATAGAATAAGTGAGATACATGGTTTCCTGCCCTACTGCGTCAGCTTTCCAGCAACCCCTGGTGAATCAGTAAATACTGTGTACCTTAAGGACAGGAGACTGCATTAAGGTATTTGAGCAGGGTCTAGACTCTGTAATACAGATACAATTTTTGGCACAAGCACATTAAGGTAATGCAAAGAAGAGGGGAGGGAAAGGGGGATGGTATGAAGTGTGTGAACCATGTCATTCTATTTCATAATTCCCCATTATATTTCTATGGTGAGACTCCACGGCTCTCTGTAGCCTGTAGGTTGTAGTTTGGGACAGTAGGTCTTCAGAACGCTGAGGATGTCTTCGAGCCCCAGAAATTCTGAGTTTCTTATGCCTCTCTCTCATACATCCAACATGGCCGTGGGGCAGCGCTAGATCCTCAAGCGCCGACAGGAAAAATCACCTAAACACAAACGTATTCAGGGGACGGGTGTTCCAGGAGATAATCTTCAATTTCCAAACACAGGCTCTTAAAGTTCAATATCACCACTGAACAGTGTGCTAGGTGCTAGAAAGCCCTACGGAATCTTATCAGGTAGTTGTATCAGAAACTGGATTCTCCCATGCTGCATAATGTATGTAGCTTTGTAATGAGGTTGGCTGATGTCAACCTTTTTCCCCATCGTAATTATACTCTTAAAACATTATGCTCTCTTATCCTTACTATTACTTACCTCCATAAAAAAAAGCATGCCTCGGGAGGAATGAGATCAAATCTGACATTGGCAAACATATTTAGTGGAGCTAAATATTTTGCAGTAATGGTGGCTGCGCACAATCGAGGTGGGCAGGCAGGTCTGTGTGTGCCATGCGTGCCAGATGAGTTACAGTCCAGTGGGCTGCCAGGGGGCAAATACAGTCAACATCATGGGCTCCAGAGCAAGCAACTGCTGTCCTTAGAACTGATAATTATAACCCATTTCATTTTCCAAATCCTCTACTCTCTTATTAGGCCCTAAGCTACTATGCGTTTAAGGTAGGTTGCACATTGCTGAATTAATTGAAATTCTAGGCCAACTAAGCTACCACGTTGTTTTCTTTCACAAACTTTCCTCAGCTGTGAGCTCAGTTTCTTTAGACTTCTCATTCGATTTATCCATCTTGTATTGTTTATCAATTCACTTCTTGTGGCCTGAAATATAATTTGTCATTCAAAATAGTTGTGATTGAAATAGCATAACTCACTTACATAATTGTTCATAAAACAAACTTTAAACTTTTCTAACTTGAATTTATCTTAATACTTTATGAAATTTCCAGTGAAGTAGGATTAGACTTTTGTCAGTTTGGTTCACAATGACAAGAGGAAGGATTTTGTTTCTTAAACCTTGCATGCATAATTTCTGTTATATAATGCTTTTAACTCACCTGCACGTTTGTTCAAATTTCTCATGAAATGTTTCTATCTTGCTATTGATTGTTCTCACTCATTATTACCTTAAACCATACCATATTTGTAGGTTATTCCCATTTTCTTCAAACTTTGTAGAATAATCTATCTAAGGAGTTACCAGGCTAATTGTTTGATCTGGAAATAGAGCGTAGAAATCATCCGCTGTGGAACAGAAAAACTAAAACATATCTTCTGTGGACATTTAATGCTGCTTTGGTGAAACTTAGCAATGTCTACATTGTTCTCTTACATTCTGTTAATATAACGGTAATTGAAATAGGCTATAGCAAATAAGAATATGGGCAATTTGCGGGAATAGTGTAGCTAAGGAGATAAGCAGTATAGTATTAGTATATATAGTGTATTATAGTATACCGTAGTATGATGAAATTATATATTCTTTTGTTTGTTGTGTATAGTATAAGGTCACTGTTTGTTGTTCCACGTAGCGATGCTGGAGGCCAGTAGTCAGAGATGGTTGAACAGGGCCGCGTCTCTGTAGTGCAGCTCCTTACAGGCCTCAGCACATTCTGGGGCGGTTGATGGGACTCCATGGGCCGTGCTCTGTGATGCAGGAGGGAGGAAGGAAAAAGTACAGTAGTCTTTCACATATAAAACAGTTCAATCATGAGTTGGGAATGATACCACATATCAAATAACTGATCTGTGAAACTAACATATTAAGCAGAATACAGTGCTTACATCCCTGGTTTTCCATTTAGTCAAGTCTGGCATATAGTATTTGTGTCTCACCCTGCTATCTTTCTGCTCAGGCGGCCAACGCGGCGGCAAAGCCCATGGAGGCCAGCGTATTAGTGATCATATACTGGAGTTCGAAAGTGAACATGTCTCATGACCGGGGCCTTTCTCTGGAGGAGGACGGGAGAAAGAGAAACTGTTATACCTGGTCAGGGCCTATAATATTGACAATCTCTAGAATGCTGATCTAATTTTTAAGGCTACCCCATTTAATACTGGTCAATTGTTATCACATATTTTTGTCAGCAGTTCACAATCTTTTTTTATGGCATGTCTTGATTGTTTCGTTAACTAATCCATTGCGGAGAGCTGTCGGGATACACTTCCATATCCCGTATTACATTTACTGTTAATTCCCATAATTTCTAATCTACATGTTTTTTGGTTACCTAATTTCCAGTTAATGCATATATTATTATTACTCTTTTTTCTCATTGTCGAATTGACACGTTGCTTGCAGAGCCCACAACATAGGCTACACTTGTGAGAAACACGTTTTGGTTATTTCACTCCATTTACAAGTTGTCAATTTATTAATTGTGCTTTGTTTAGAGCGCTCCTGTCAATGTTGTTATGCACCTATTATACATAGAGTTCAGCAGCCTAATAACACTCGCTGTGGATTTTGACATTGAGCCGATGATTAATCTTTGTCTCAGCCTTGATATTTTGGTTAAACTCAATCACAAAAAATAAATTACATATCCCCTTACTAGTAATCCTTTTTTTTACATTCAAAGCATGCTCTCGTTTATTTTTTTTTTGGGTAAATTTAGCAGAAAACAATATATTTTGCTGTATAAATTCCGCTGGTAGGTTTATATATCTACCTCCACAGTGGCTATTAACATTTAATTTTATATTCCTTCCTGGGGATCTGATAATATTTCTGATTGTCTTCACTCTCCCCCCTAATGAGTTGTGGAACATAAGTGTTTCTTCCCTCAGACAGCCAGTAATCAAAGTCTTTTTTACATCCATTAGAGAATGACAATAGTTCCTCAATGTAACCTATTCGAAAAATTCTTTCCATCTTTCTCCCTTTCATAACCACTTGGTAAAGGGCCAAATTAATGCTCCAATCTGGTGAACACGTCTTAAAATAGGCCTACCTGATTACTTCTACTTCATCCCTTCTCAAATAGCCTACAGCTGTGTCTGTCCCAGTTCACTGGCACAGGAAACATGAAAAGGGTCCAGAATATTTTATACAATGTTGCAAGTCTTCTTCTGGACCAAGTTGATAGTAGATACAATGTTTCAGTTCCCTTGCAACTGCGTATCCAATGTATTCATATTTTCTACCCTGCAGGCTAAATGTTTTTATTTGTTGGCTTTATACTTGTATTGTTACATAGTTGCAATATAATTACTTTTAGATTTATCATTTCAATTTAGATAGAATTTGTATTAATCACATGACAATGATTTTGAGATGAAACTATATAAATAAATTAATGTTCCCTTATAAAATCATAACTGCATGCAGATCGTAGAAATTGTAAGATAAATTGGCACTCCAAATGGAAAAGGTTGCCCACCCCTGGTGTAGCCCTATTACAGGCAACTTTGGGACTATGTGCCAGAATCTGCAAAGGCCAGCAGCAGTGAGGAGGGGGAGTGGATTTCAAGGAACGTTTTTTTCTTCTGAATAGGCTATCTTGATCTCTGGCTCCCTCTTGAAGTAATTTGTCTTTTTTTTAATCAGTCGTGCTTTATTTTTTTTTTTTTAGCATCCAGATAAGTTCAGTAGCCTACATATAGGCCTAGTTTATTTTATTACAACACATAGCGTGTCTATACAGTTAATCTTCGTCTTACTACTTGTTTTTATTTCCCCTCCCCATTTTGTTCTATGTTTTGTCAACATCTATTTATCACTACACATAATTTTTCCAACAATTGTTTACAGACAATTATTTCAGCTTATTCACTGTATCACAATTCCAGTGATAATTTACATACACTAAGTTGACTGTCTTTAAACAGCTTGGAAAATTCCAAAAAATTATGTCACATAGCTTTAGAAGCTTCTGATAGGCTAATTGACATATTTGAGTCATTGAGATGTCCCTGTGGATGTATTTCAAGGCCTACCTTCAAACTCAGTTGCCTCTTTGCTTGACATCATGGGAAAATCAAAATAAATCAGCCAAACCTCCAAAAAATAATTGTAACCTCCACGAGTCTGGTTCAAATCCTTCCAGAGCAATTTCTCAAAGCCGCCTCCAGAAGATTACCACGTTCATATTACAAACAATTTACTCAAGTATAAACACCATGGACCAACGCATGTGAGAGCTTCTGTCTCCTAGAGTTAGCATACTTTGAAAGTGCGAATCATCCCAGAACAACAGCCAAAAGGACCTTGTGAAGATGCTGGAGAAACAGTACAATATCTATATCCACTAAACCAGTCCTATATCAACGTAACCTGAAACTCAGCAAGAAAACACTTCTCCAAAACCTCATAAAAAAGCCAGACTTCGGTTTGCAACCTTTGCACATGGGACAAATATCGTTACTTTTTGGAAATGTTGTCTTGTCTGAAGAAACAATTCAGAACTGTTATGTTTGGAGAAAAATAATCAAGCTTGCAAGCCAAAGAAACACCATCCCAACCAGTACCCTTAATCATTCTACCTACTATTCCTACATTTCACATTCTTAAAATAAAGTGGTTATCCTATCTGACCTAAGACTTTTTACCAATCGTTATTCAATTGCCAACATTTAAATGTATTTGGCTAAGGTTATTAAATTCCACTTCAACTTATTAAAAATTTTTAAAAAATATCAAACCATCGATTAATTGAAAGAACAGGCGACTCTTGAGTCACAAAAACCTTTTTCATCAGACCACCGTAAGGATTTTGTACCTTTTAGATCACAATGAAAAAGTTCAGAAACCTGATCCTAGACCCACTCCTATTCTAGAGCTTTATGAATACAGCCAAATGTCATATAGTTTGTCTTCAGGCTCGCCCCAGACCTGATTTAACTCAATGGCTCTTCATCTATCACCCTCTAGTTTCTTCTTGATGTCCACCGGGTATCCCGCGCCCATGTAGCGCATCATGGTCTGCAGAAGCCATGGCCGTTCTGGATGCTCGGCAGTAGGGCCTCGATCATCCACCTAAAAACAATACACTCACGATCATCACTCTACTGTACTGAAATAACACTGGACTGGGAGTTAAATGAAATGCACTCTATCATTTAACATCCTGCTTGCTGTTAAACATTCCTCCCCTACCTGACTCCCTCCTTCAGTGCGTCCCCATTCGCTGCTCTCCAGAGTGCTCCACAAACCAGCACTGACAGGACTTCTCATCAAACTCATTGAGGTTCTCCTGTGGGGACAACGCGTGGTGTTACAGCAGCCATATAGGAATACTTGTCCAGTGTGCATTTTTAAATATTGAGAGAAGAAGTTACAGTGCTACTCTTGGTGGGTGCCAGTCTGTAGGGGTCACTGTTCACTACAGGCTGCAGGCTAAAGTCAGACTCCAAAATAAATACTAGTATATACATTAAAATATGAATTCCCTTTAACACATAATACACTTGCATGCTGAACAGCAGCTAACAGGACTCCAAGTATCTGATTGGTGGCCTGGCCTGTACACACTAACACCTTGGTCTCCTGATCATTACCTGGCAACTCGGAGGGGTCTACCACTCCTGCGCTGCGATCACCCCATGCGTGCCAGCAGGCTGTCAGGCTATCTTCCTTGTGCCACCTCCATGTCCTCTGGAAGCTCCTCAACCAGCATGCTCACGAAAGCCGCTCGTGGCGTCGCTGATCCCACTCTTCTTGGCAGGTGAATCTCCCGGCAGCGTCCAGCCAGTTGCTCTCCCGCCGTGTTTACTGGCCCGGCCAGGTCGGAAGGCACTCCGAAACCACACTCCCTCAGCTGGTGGTAAAGCAGGCCTCCCTCTTGCCTGGTTGGTCAAGAAATGGGGGTGTCTGACTTTGTGGAGGCCAGGTTTCCAGACTCTTTTTCCTTGCTTTCTTTCCACCACGTCCTCCCATTTTTCTATTCTTTTGAAGTCCAACCAATAGTCTATACTTTGTCCTTACTACCCATCACTCTTCAAAGCTCTCTGTCATCAACATCTGAGTACGGTGTTACCATGGTTCATCGGTGGTTGCATATCTTCAGAGACCCACCTGAGCACCTCCTCTGCTGTACGGGCTGTCATTGTGTTGTGTTGTAAATAATACCTCATGGGTAGTGGTTTAAGGTATATGAAGGTATCATCACAAATTATATAACACGATACATACAGTCAATGAGTGTTTAATTACAGCACCACTTTTGAGTCATCAAAGTATCCTCTTGAACATCTACTAGAACAAAAGGGAACCCAAATAACACACCGTGGCATTGCACATCTGACATTCCAAATATCATTAACCTTAGATAAGTTTACCACTGTCCTTACAGTCTTTCCTTGGCAAAATAGACTGATACTCAGTCACTTCTGCGTCTAAACACGTGTCTCCACTATCTACAACCTAAATGTTGTTTTAAAATAACCATTACTTCCCATTGTGTAAATTACATATTATATTATTATAAATTACAATACGATGTAAATCGGTCACAAGGTCAACAAGCTCATGATGCTCAGGGAATACTAGCTAGCTAACGTCATTAGCCAGCTATCTATAGTATCGTCAGCCAACTCCGCTAAATTCACAGGTTGAGCTAGCTTGCTAACTCACTGCAGTTATAATTTCCATACATTAAACATACATAACACATGTCATCATATTTAAAAACATACCCATATATATCTAATTTACCCTGGCCTTAGCTATGTTGTCCAATCCATTTCACATGCCGGTTGCCTGTGTGTGCAGCCATAATGGTCTACGTCGTCCGTTACAAAACGACGTTACATCCTGTTAAGTTTTAGTCCTTTGACAGTTATTTCAAATATTTATATCCATAATTTAGTTGGATATTATAGTAACATTTATAATTATGTTAATTACATAATTCAAAACCTTATTCAGCTAAACGCAGCGACTTCCATAGATATCGGTTTCCTATCGGACACAATTAAAATAACACCACTGGTTTCCTAGGCAACAACTGACATCCGCCTACAAATATGGCAAAATTTGTACTTGCTGGTAAGACTTGTTTACGTTTAGGTTATATTAGCTATGTAGACATAAATGTCGCTTACCTAAATGGGAAGAGCTTATGACATTCCATACATGACAGCTTGTTTTACTCTCAGGCAGGCAAATTGCCCATACTTTGCCAAAGCTGAACTTCTTGCAGACTTACTGCAAAGATCTCTGCCGAAGTTCAGCATCCACAAATCTGCATACTTATTAATGAGGTAGATGCATTTATTACATGCAGTCAATTCTATTTTCATATGGTCTCTTTAGTCTTTGTCAATGTGTAGCCTAACTAGAGATATTCTGCCCAGACCATCTCAGCATCACCCTCTTTCCACCTCCCAGCAATGGCTGGAAACCACTTGCAAGGAAAATGGCTGGCAGCATGACCATTCCCCCCATGATATGGAGGAAACTTATCGACCGTGGGGGTTAAAGGAATGTCTGGGCCTTCAGCGACTTCCTAAACTCGTAATACATCACCCTTATTCAAAGATAACTATCCAGTCTGTATTATATTCTTTGTTGATAATTCCACAATCAATTGGTTCAGCAAGAATGGAAACATCCTGATCAAATCATGTCAAAAGTGCTGCTTGTCTTCCAGACTATCACCTCCAGTGCGGCGGAACTGATATGAGATTGCAACAGAAACCTGCAACGGCTTATTGCATGAAGGAGGAGGTGTACCATCAGAGCCTCATCAAGCCACTGCACATATGGATCAGCAGGTACGTAGGGTAGCTGGCTCGCGTCTCAATGTGAGACAGGGCTGGGGGATCAATTTAATTTAAATTGAGTCAATTCAGGAAGTAATGTGATTTCTATTGCCATTGAAAATATGAAGTAAAACTATAGAAAATGTTTTGGGTCATATATGTTTGTCTTGTACAGTCTTGTGCCAACTCCTATGCTATGGCCTACATCACAAACATATTTAACCTGTTTCCCCTCCTTTGAACCCCTGCAGTGCTCTTAACCCGACCTGCTACATCCTGATCCCCCAGCTGTTTGCCCCTGGGGTTATTCCGGACGCCCCAACCATCAGCCTCCACCTGTTGGATGTGGGGGCCCATCGAGGAGAGCTGCAGGGGTCGATAGAACAGAGGACCTGGCCCTCCCACAGCTCCCGCCAAGTCACCATCTACACAGAGCTGGACCAGGCCTTCCAACAAGCACACTTCATCATCCTCTGGATGACAGTTGGCCTGAGGACGAGAGGGTGGAGGGGAGACAGGAAAAGCAAGGTGTTTGGTTCAAATGTCTCGTTGGGTTGACTGAAACACGGTGCAAGCAACACCAGGGTTGTGGGTTGGATTTTTGTATCATCCGCATTGCGGCTGAACATGTGTCCCTGACTGTCAGTGTTGACAGTTCTGTAAGTTGCTTTGGATCACGTCTCTAATCTTCTTTGGTGAGGAAGGTGTGGACGTTACCAACAGTATGGGCGCCTCATCGGCGAGAGGGCGCGAACGTGGCGGTGATTGTGGCTGGAACTCCTTGGTTAATCCCCAAGTGCTCCCTTTGCTTGGAGAACGCTCCCTCGGTCGACAGCGGGCCTTTGTCGGCATGCTTACCCTGGCTAGATGCGAGGCCAGAGCCCACATTGCTCAAAGCTATCTGTGAAGACTGCAGTAACAAATCAAAATTTACATTTACAGCATTAATTTTTTCATTTAGCAACACTCTTAAACGCACACTTAGTCAGTGCATTCTTCAAGGTAGGCGACAACAATATCCCAGTCATTGCAAGTGAGCCCCCTCAAATCAACTTTTAGCTAAATCTTTTTTCCTTCATTATTTCATTACCATTACATGTTTTATCTATAAAATGGATAAACATATTCACCTTAAATTACCCAAAAAAATCAAACACCCATGTGATTCTTCTTTATCATCTCCTTCAGATGTGACAGATGTCATCGTTTGGGGCAACATCAGTGGAAGTTCCCATGTTACCTGCAGAGGAGCGAAGGTTTACCGATACGAAGGGGCCATCTGGGACCATCGATTTTCTCAGCCAGTCCTATGATGTTATATGACAGGTAACTTAACTGTTTGCCAGACATTATTGCCAAATTAATGTTTATCAATGAATCTGTACTGTTCCTCTGAGGTGCTGTATAGCCAACTCCTATGGTAGTTGTCATGCCAAAATATCCTTTGATTTACAGACAGCACAGTCAGATCTGGAATGAGGCTACTGTTCCTCTGCCATTTCATACCTAAATTCAACTGCCATAAAATACCACTGCACTAAGTTTTTGATAATATACCTCCCTGTCATCAGTGCTCTAGTTCAGAACTAAAACGAATATAGCCCCTGGTTCACCTCAGACTTGACTGCCCCTCTGACCAACAAAAACATCCTGTGGCGTACTGCATTAGCATCGAACAGCCCCACTTGATATGCAACTTTTCAGGAAGTCAGGAACCAATATACACAATCCAGTTAGGAAAGCACTACTTTTTCAAACAGAAATTTGCATCCTGTAGCACTAACTCCAAAGCGTTTTGGGACACTAGCAAAGCCCATGGAGGTAGTGCACCTCCTCCCAGCTGCCCACTGCACTGAGGCTAGAAACACTGTCACCACTGATAAATCTCACGATAATCGAGAATTTCAATAAGCATTTTTGCTACGGCTGCCATACTTTCCACCACAATACCCCTTCCCGGCCTGCTCTTCTCCTTCACCCAAATTCAGATAGCTGATGTTCTGAAAGAGCTGCAAAATCTGACTTATAAATCAGCTGGGCTAACAATCTGACCCTTTCTTTCTAAAATTTAGCAGCTGAAATTTTTGCAACCCCTATTACCTAGCCTGTTCAACCTTCTCTTTCATATGTTCAATCCCCAATGAAAGCTGCCGTGGTCATCCCCCTCTTCAAGGGTAACACTCTAGATCCAATTGTTACAACCTATATCCATCCCTGCCCTGCCTTTGAAAACATTTGAAAGCCAAGTTAACAAACCATTTTCAGATCCCACAGTACCTTCTCCACTATGCAATCTGGTTTCGAGCTGGTCATGAATTTTCTCAGCCCGCTCAAGGTCTAAACATATTATAACATAATCCCATAAAATGTACTGTGCAGCCGTCTTCTTCATTGCCAGGCTTTCACTCTGTCAACCACGCATTCTTATTGGCAGACTCAATAGCCTTGGTTTCTCAAATGACTGCCTCGCCTGGTTCACCAACTACTTCTCAGATGGAGTTCAATGTGTCAAATCGGATGCCTATTGTTGCAGACCTCTGACAGTCTCTATAGAGGTGCCACGGGTTCAATTCTTGGGCCGACTCTATTCTCTGTGTATATCAATGATGTCACTCTTGCTGCTGGTGACTCTCAATCCTTTACTCACATGAAGCAGCACCATTTTGTATACATCTGGCCCGTCATTGACACTGTGTTAACAAACCTCCAAACAGCTTCAATGCCATGCAACACTCCTTCCATAGCCTCAACTGCTCTTAAATGCTAGTAAAACTAAATGCATGCTCTTCAATGATGCTGCTTGCACCCACCCCCACTAAATCACTATTCGGCGGGTCTGACTTAGAATATGTGACAACTACAAATACCTTGGTGTCTGGTTAGACAGCAAACTCTCCATCCAACTCACATTAAGCATCTCCAATCCAAAGTTAAATCTAGAATCGGCTTCCTATTTAGCAACAAAGCCTCCTTCACTCATGCTGCCAAACATGCCCTCGTAAACGACTATCCTCTATCCTTATTTGAGTGTCATTTTATAAAATAGCCTCACCCTCTACTCAGCAAATTGGATGTAGTCTATCACCCAGTGCCATCCGTTTTGTCACCAAAGTCCCATATATTACCCACCATTGTGACCTGCACTCTCGTTGGCTGGCCCTCACTACATATTCGTTCATAAAACCTACTGGCTCCAGGTCATCTATAAATCACTGCTAGGCAAATCCACTGCTTATCTTAGCTCATTGGTCACCCTAGCAACACCCACCCGTAGTATGCGCTCCAGCAGGTATATCTCACTGGTCATCCCCAAAGCCAACATCTCCTTTGCGCCATTCCTTCAGTTCTCTGCCCAATGACTGGAGCGAACAACAAAAATCTCTGAAGCTGGAGACTGATCTCCTCACTAACTTCCCTAAGCATCAATTTGTCAGAGCACCTTACGATCACTGCACCTGTACACAGCCCATCTGTAATTAGCCCACCCAACTACCTCATCCCCATATTGTTATTTATTTTGCTCATTACCCCGGTATCTCTATTTGCTTATCATCTTCTACATATCTATCATTCCAGTGTTAATACTAGATTGTAATTATTTTGCACTATGGCCTATTAATTGCCTTACCTCCATAACTTACTACATTTGCACACACTGTATATAGATTTTCTATTGTGTTATTGACTGTATGCATTTGTTTATCCCATATTTGTGTTGTTGTTGTTTTTATCACACTGCTTTGCTTTCTTGGCCAGGTCACAGTTGTAAATAAACTTGTTCTCAACTGCCTACCTGGTTAAATACAATTAAATAAAAAGTTCTGCTACACATATATACACCCAAACTTTGAATCCTTTTTCTCGGAAATGGCTACAGTCTGACTTCCTGATTTGGTCTCCCAACGTGCCACTGTAGCCTCCAAGTCCCAGAGGGCCACAGCCATATCAGCCACTAATGGGATCATTGCCGTTCTAAAGGCCTGAACTGCAACTCCTCTGCTGAGGAGGTCTCTCTCCCCTTAGGCATACTCAGCACAGGTAAGGGTCAAAAGTCAACATAGTGACAGTTGCAGATAGGAGGGAATAATACTAGTCTGGTCCCCAGATCTGTTTGTGCAGACTTGCAACTCCTACAGTCATTGACATGCGACTTAGCTAGAAGAAAGACTGCATCATAGCCCTGATCCCAGATCTGTTTGTGCTGTAACATTGGCATTGACATACAGCCATTTAGGATTTGGCTATTACAGCACCTAAAGATCTGGGACCAGGCTATGTGGACATTTTATATAATGTGTTTCCAGGATGTTTCAATATCACAGCACAAGTAGAGTGAAATGCACTTTCTTGCAAGCTCTTAACCCAACAATAATAACATAACTAAAAAGAACATAAGATATAACAAAAAACATACAAGAAATAGAAATAAGAAGAACACGAAAGTAAGTAAGCATACTAAATAAGTGCTGCCTATGGAAGCCTAGAGCCTGTTTTCATAATGTGTCTCAGAGTATGAGTGCTGATGTCTAGGATCAGGTCCCGCCCCTGTTCATTCATTATGATCTAAAAGGTCAAACTGATCCTAGATCAGCACTCCTTCTCTAAAGACATTTTATGAATATAGGGCCTGACATCTGTCTGCTCTCTTGGCCTCTCTGCAGAGGACAGTACAACCTCCCAGCTGGTGTAGTCTTCTCAATGCCAAGTGAGCTTCAGGATGGTAGATGGTCCGTTGTCTGATGACTAATCATTGGTGATGAGAAGAGGGGCCAAACTGCAGATTGCATGCAGACCAACTCAGGGAGGTGAAGTATAGTAACTAGGCAAACGAACAGCAATCGCATGGTGTCTCATGGCTTAGTATGTCTTCTGTGCCAGTGTTTTTAGATTATTTTCCAGATGGGGTCAAATGCCCCCAAATCAGCCTCCAGGGCCTCTAACATTTAAATTGAAACCAATTAAAATCTAAATATTTTTAGGAGGGAGGAACAGAGGTAAGTGTGTGTGTGTGGGGGACTGATCTGTGCTAACGTGGGGAAACATTCCTTTGGATTCGTTGATTTTTCATGAACTTTTATTGCAATGTAATGTTCATTTTGTGCTTATACTATTTTGTTTACACTATCCATAGGAGAAAAGATATTGCATCAAGGACAAGAAAATACACTGCATGAATTTATTTATACTACTTTCTGAAGCTCTTCCTGTCGGAGTTGTAATATGTTTGTTGAAAAATAAACAAAAATGCTTTTTACTTTTGATAAAGACATCTGACATTTATTTGCACCTTAAAGTTATTAAAGGTTGAATGTTTTACATTTTGGGTGACTAAACAAATACTGATGACCTCAATGAATTATATAATCATCACTGGACTCGGTTGCCCCCTCTCCCCCACCTGTACCCTTCTTCCCCACTGCATCCTTCCTTCAACGTATTGTTTGAGCTATGAATTATTTTTACATAGTTCAAGTCATTCTCAGATTCCATGTCTGTTAGCCTTATGTAACTGGTGGGTGTGTGAATCCCAAATCGGCCACATCAGACCTAAGGGCAAAGGCTGGAACTCCAGGAATTCTACAGTGCCTTGCAAAGATTCATCCCCCTTGGTGTTTTTCCTATTTTGTTGCATTACAACCTGTAATTTAAATTTATTTTTATTTGGATTTAATGTAATGGACATACACAAAATAGTCCAAATTGGTGAAGTGAAGAAAATAAAGAAAATCTAAAAAATAAATAACGGAAAAGCGTGCGTGCATATGTATTCACCCCCTTTTCTATGAAGCCCTCAATAGGATCTGGTGCAACCAATTACCTTCAGAAGTCACATAGATTAGTTAAATAAAGTCCACCTGTGTGCAATCTAAGTGTCACATGATCTCAGTATGTGTATATATATATCTCTACTTTTGCATATTGGTGATACTTACAATGTTATCAGATCTTCAACCAAACCTAATATTAGATAAAAGGAACATAAGTGAACAAATAACACAACAATTACATATTTATTTCATTTATTTCATTAAACAAAGTTACCAACACCCAATTCCCCTGTGTCCGAAAAAAGTAATTGCCCCCCTTATACTCAATAACTGGTTGTCCACCTTTAGCTGCAATGACTCCCAATCAAATGCTTCCTGTAGTTGTTGATCAGTCTCTCACGTACCTGTGGAGGAATTTTGGCACTCTTCCATGCAGAACTGCTTTAACTCAGTGATGTGTGGGTTTTCAAGCATGAACTGCTCGTTTCAAGTCCTGCCACAACATCTCAATTGGGATTAGGTCTGGACTTTGACTAGGCCATTCCAAAACGTCCAATTTGTTGCTTTTTAAATTTTCGTGTAGACTTGATTGTGTGTTTTGGATCATTGTCTTGCTGCATGACCCAGCTGCGCTAGCTTCAGCTCACAGACTGATGGTCTGACATTCTCCTGTAGAATTCTCTGATACAGAGCAGAATTCATGGTTCCTTCTATTACGGCAAGTCGTCCCAGATCCTGAGGCAGCAAAAGTATCCCCAAACCATCACACCACCACCACCATAGCTTGACCTTTGGTATGATGTTCTTACTGTGGAATGCGTGTTTGGTTTTCGCCGGGCATAGTGGGACCCATCTCGTCCAAAAGTTGACTCAAGTTTGCCAAAAGCACCTGGTTGAGCATCAAGACTCTTGGAAGAGCGTTCTATGGACAGATGATTCAAAAGTATAACTTTTTTAGACGACATGGTTCCAGTAATGCCTAAAACCAAACTCTCTGCATTCCACAGTAAGAACTTTATCTAATATTAGGTTTTGGTTGAAGATCTGATAACATTCAGTATCACAAATATGCAAAAAGTAGAGAAAATTAGAAAGGGGGCTGTTGTGCAAATGGAATAGACAACAGGTGGAAATTATAGGCAATTGTGCAAGACACCCCCAATAAAGGACTGTGTTTTGCAGGTGGTGACCACAGACCACTTCTCAGTTCCTATGCTTCCTGGCTGATGTTTTGGTCACTTTTGAATGCTGGCGGTGCTCACTCTAGTGGTAGCATGAGACGGAGTCTACAACCCACACAAGTGGCTCAGGTAGTGCAGCTCATCCAGGATGGCACATCAATGCGAGCTGTGGCAAGAAGGTTTGCTGTGTCTGTCAGTGTAGTGTCCAGAGCATGGAGGCGCTACCAGGAGACAGGCCAGTACATCAGGAGACGTGGAGGAGGCCGTAGGGAAGGCAACAACCCAGCAGCAGAACTGCTACCTCCGCCTTTGTGCAAAGGAGGAGCAGGAGAAGCACCTGCTGGAGCCCTGCAAAATGACCTCCAGCAGGCCACAAAATGTGCATGTGTCTGCTCAAACGGTCAGAAAAGACTCCATGAGGTTGTTATGAGGGCCCATTTCTATAGGTGGGGGTTGTGCTTTACAGCCCAACACCGTGCAGGACGCTTGGCATTGCCAGAGAACACCAAGATTATGATCGCCACTGGTGCCCTGTGCTCTTCACAGATGAAAGCAGATTCACACTGAGCACATGTGGACAGACGTGACAGAGTCTGGAGACGCTGTGGAGAACGTTCTGCTGCCTGCAACATCCTCCAGCAGACGGGTTTGGCGGTGGGTCAGTCATGGTGTGGGGTGGCATTTCTTTGGGGGCCGCACAGCCCTCCATGTGCTCGCCAGAGGTAGCCTGACTGCCATTAGGTACCGAGATTAGATCCTCAGACCCCTTGTGAGACCATATGCTGGTCGGTTGTTCCTGGGTTCCTCCTAATGCTAAGACAATGCTAGACCTCATGTGGCTGGAGGTGTCAGGCAGTTCCTGCAAGAGGAAGGCATTGATGCTATGGACTGTCCGCCCGTTCAGACCTGAATCCAATTGAGCACATCTGGGACATCATGTCTCGCTCCATCCACCAACGCCACGTTGCACCACAGACTGTCCAGGAGTTGGCGGATGCTTAGTCCAGGTCTGGGAGGAGATCCCACAGGAGACCATCCGACACCTCATCAGGAGCATGCCCAGGCGTTGTAGGGGAGGTCCTCTGTAGCTCAGCTGGTAGAGCTACTGGTTGTAATGCCAAGGAGTGGGTTCGATCCGGGACCACCCCATACACAAAAATTTATGCACGCATGACTGTAAGTCGCTTTGGATAAAAGCGTCTGCTAAATGGCATATCATTATTATTATTATTACAGGCACGTGGAGGCCACACACCTCACTGAGCCTCGGCTTTGACTTGTTTTAAGGACATTACATCAAGTTGGATCAGCCTGCAGTGTGGTTTCCACTTTAATTTTGAGGGTGACTCCAAATCCAGACCTCCATGGGTTGATAAATTTGATTTCCATTGATAATTTTTTGTGTGATTTTGTGTCAGCACATTCAACTATGTAAAGAAAAAGTATTTAATAAGATTATTTAATTTATTCAGATCTAGGATGTGTTATTTTAGTGTTACCTTAAATTTTTGAGCAGTGTATATCTACCATCCACCAACATCAACTGGCTGCATGTAAAAAAATAAAAATAAATGTGTTTACCTGTGCCTGTGCTAGGGTTATAAAAATACCCTTTAATATATACAGTGGGGAGAACAAGTATTTGATACACTGCCCGACATTGTAGCTTTTTCCTACTTACAAAGCATGTAGAGGTCTGTAATTTTTATCAAGGTACACTTCAACTGTGAGAGACGGAATCAAAAAAAAATCCAGAAAATCACATTGTATGATTTTAAGTAATTAATTTGCATTTTATTGCATGACATCGTCTTTGATCACCTACCAACCAGGAAGAATTCCGGCCTCTCACAGACCTGTTAGTTTTTCTTTAAGAAGCCCTCCTGTTCTCCACTCATTACCTGTATTAACTGCACCTGAACTCGTTACCTGTATAAAAGACACCTGTCCACACACTCAATCAAACAGACTCTAACCTCTCCACAATGGCCAAGACCAGAGAGCTGTGTAAGGACATCAGGGGATAAAATTGTAGACCTGCACAAGGCTGGGATGGGCTACAGGACAATAGGCAAGCAGCTTGGTGAGAAGGCAACAACTGTTGGCGCAATTATTAGAAAAGGAAGAAGTTCAAGATGACAGTCAATCACCCTCGGTCTGGGGGCTCCATGCAAGATCTCACCCGTGGGGCATCAATGATCATGAAGGTGAGGATCAGCCCAGAACTATACGGCAGGACCTGGTAAATGACCTGAAGAGAGCTGGGACCACAGTCTCAAAGAAAACCATTAGTAACACACTACGCCGTCATGGATTAAAATCCTGCTGCGACGCAAGGTCCCCTGCTAAGCCAGCGCATGTCCAGGCCCGTCTGAAGTTTGCCAATGACCATCTGGATGATCCAGAGGAGGAATGGGAGAAGGTCATGTGGTCTGATGAGACAAAATAGGCTTTTGGGTCTAAACTCCACTCGCCGTGTTTGGAGGAAGAAGAAGGATGAGTACAACCCCAAGAACACCATCCCAACCGTGAAGCATGGAGGTGGGAAACAACATTCTTTGGGGATGCTTTTCTGCTAAAGGAGACAGGACGACTGCACCGTATGAGGGGAGGATGGATTGGGCCATGTATATGTGAAGATGGGTTGTGGCTGGGTCTTCCAGCATGACAACGACCGGAAACACACAGCCAGGGCAACTAAGGAGTGGCTCCGTAAGAAGCATCTCAAGGTCCTGGAGTGGCCTAGCCAGTCTCTAGACCTGAACCCAATAGAATATCTTTGGAGTGAGCTGAAAGTCCGTATTGCCCAGCGACAGCCCCGAAACCTGAAGGATCTGGAGAAGGTCTGTATGGAGGAGTGGGACAAAATCCCTGCTGCAGTGTGATGCAAACCTGGTCAAGACCTACAGGAAACGTATGATCTCTGTAATTGCAAACAAAGGTTTCTGTACCAAATATTAAGTTCTGCTTTTCTGATGTATCAAATACTTATGTCATGCAATAAAATGCAAATTAATTACTTAAAAATCATACAATGTGATTTTTCTGGATTTTTGTTTTAGATTCCGTCTCTCACAGTTGAAGTGTACCTATGATAAAAATTACAGACCTCTACATGCTTTGTAAGTAGGAAAACCTGCAATATCGGCAGTGTATCAAATAATTGTTCTCCGCACTGTATATCATTGCTCCTACCCATTGCTCACACGCCCAGCATGTTTTGCTTTGTATGATAATGATGTAATATTGATTTAGCCAATGAAATGCATGCGAAGACAAATTCCTCACGTGCCCTGAAGCTTTCTTTTCCCTCTCGCTCTCTCTCTCTCTCAACGGCTTGCTCGACTTCAGACACTTACAAAAAGGGGCGTAGTACAGATTAAAGTTATTGTCAGATGTTTACAAGTGATCTTTATTAATTTACACGGCAACTCGATTTTAACATGAGGGAGATTGTTCATCTGCAGGCCGGTCAATGTGGAAATCAGATCGGTGCCAAGGTAAGGGCCATTTTTTATAAAAGTGTATTGCAAACTCAGTTGCATTTTTCAAAGTAACTAACTAGCTAGCTAAAGTTAGCAAACTTTGTGTTGCTAGCCTGCTCATAAGGTAACTCAAAACTAAAGTATTTGCGATTTGTTAGTTAGCTAACTAACGTTAGCTTTGGTTATCTCAAATATGTGGTTGATATGAAGAGTAAAATTCGGTCAACTTTAGATGGCGGCTCAGCCAGCTCCTAACTTTAGCTTGCTAGCTATAATGCTATGAGAAACTTTACCCGCCCACGTGCCACTAACCACTCCGTCATACTTTTGCAGTTTTGGGAGGTAATCAGTGACGAGCATGGAATAGACCCAACAGGCACTTACCATGGAGATAGCGATCTGCAGCTTGAGAGAATCAATGTGTACTACAATGAGGCAACAGGTAACTTACTGGAAAGGATCCTCTATGTACATAGGTAGCTAACTCAATTGTGACATTTTGATTTATTCTGAAGATTTAATGACAAAGTAAAAAAAAGTAATAATACAATTTAAAGGAGCTAGTTGAAGTGTTTTTAAAGTGTATTTGCGCTTGCAGTAGTGTCAAGTCTTCAAAAAATTATGCCGTGTTCTCTTTAACTAAAGCCTTTGCAGACTGAATGTTGGATTCAGTCTTAAGATTCACAGTCACAATTAAAATATTGATATCAACCTGTCCAGATTGTAGGATTTGCTTCTGTTCTGTAGTCACATTCTGCAATTGGCTTCAAGTCAACAGCAGCAGTGTATTTGATCTCAAGTAGGAGCACTTAAATCGGCAGACCTAGGCCCTGTCACACTGAAAGAGCCAAGAAGTTCGACAATCGTTTACGACCTAAGAATTTCACACGATGTGGACATTTTGTCTGGGACAGAAAAATTTGTGGCATAACAAGCCTAAAATCATACAGTCTGCAAAGGTCTTAACCTCTAAAGGATCGGACCATTTTTTTAAATTTTCGCCTACAATGACATACCCAAATCTAACTGCCTGTTGTTCAGGACCTGAAGCAAGGATATGCATATTCTTGAAACCATTTGAAAGGAAACACTTTGAAGTTTGTGGAAATGTGAAATTAATGTAGGCGAATAACACATTAGATCTGGTCAAAGATAATAAAAAACAAAAAAACATGCGTTTTCTATTGATTTTTTTGTTCCATGCAAGAGAAAGGCCACTATATAATATCATATTGAAGTTTAGGCGCAATTTAGAGTTTGGCCACTAGATGGCAGCAGTGTGTGTGCAAAGTTTCAGATTGATCCAGTGAAGCATTTTGTATCAAGTCTGCCCAAATGTGCCGAATTGGTCAATTGATACATTTGAGTACACAACTATATAGAGAACATACAAAAATGATATGGTAATACAAAATGTAAGTTTACACACTCTCAGGAATGTCATACATGATGCATCATTAGCTTATACACTAACTTTCACACATCTAGATGGCCGGGCAGGGTGGGTGTGGAGCCAGAGACAGCAGGGGTTCAAACTGTAGAGCCCAGTTCCTACATTTGAATATAAAAATGGATTTGATCAAACAAAACTGTTACATTTTATCTCTGGGACTGATCTTTAGATTACTGAATGTAAGTACATTGTTTACCTTTAGAGGTGAATGTATCAAACCAGTTGCCGTGATACGTTTTTTGTTGTTGTTGTGCACTCTCCTCAAACAATAGCATTGTTTTTTCCACCACTGTAACAGCTACTGTAAATTGGATAGTGCCGTTAGATTAACAATCATTTAAGCTTTCTGCCCATATAAGACATGTCTATGTCCTGGAAAGTTTGCTGTTACTTACAATAGTCATGCTAATCACATTAGCGCATGTTAGCTCAACCTTCCCGTATACAGGACAGCGATCCAGTAGAGGTTAACCAGGTTTCCATCCAACCTTTTTACGCAAGTAAAGTACATGTCATGACAGGCCTGATAGGAACAGAATTTGTCAGTAAACTTACCAAATGCCGACCAAACAAAATACGCTAGACGAGTTGATCTTTTTGTGTTGGTAAAATTAATAATGCTTGAAATGCCGGTGGAAACGCCTTTGAGCAAATATTGATATAATAACCATCATATCGAAGTAAACTTGGGAGTCTCACGATATGGTGTGTGGTCTCCCACTACGACTCAAGAGAAACAATGCAATTTATTAGGCTACAGATGAGATCTTGTTGATCCTTTCCAATAAATATCGAAGGTCTGATTCTGGTGAGTTGATGCTTGACAAATACAAATATTCTCGCTCTTATCCATAATAAAGCTCATCATGTAAACTAGGCTACCCGCACTGTATCTGCAAGCTGGTGGCTAGAGTGCACGTGCCAAGACCAGAGTAGGCACATTTTGCTATTTAACGCAACAGTTTGTGACAAAACTATCGGTAGAGTTTAAAATGCGATAGAAACACATTGAACTTTAGATTTTTATTCGGTATATGAAAACTTAAGTGAAAAAGTAAAATTTGTGCACTACGTTATCACACACTAATTTTTATCCGCAACAAGTCCATTTGGTGGGAACACACCACTGGTGGGAAAATGCGCATATTTTCTTTATGCGGATTTTAGAATATTCACATGAAAATCTGTTGCAAATTGGATGGAAATGTAGTTACTGACCCATAATGTGATTGTTCATTTATTTCAGGTGGCAAGTATGTTCCTCGTGCCGTTCTAGTTGATCTGGAGCCTGGCACCATGGACTCTGTCCGGTCTGGACCATTTGGCCAAATATTCAGACCGGACAACTTTGTCTTTGGTGAGCAAATGCTTTGAAATTGCAAATTTGTCATAGTCGATTTTACCATAGTAATACGCCTAGCCTACATCTCATGGCGTGCTTTTTGTTGTTTGTTTAAAGGACAGAGTGGTGCAGGTAACAACTGGGCCAAGGGCCATTACACTGAGGGAGCAGAGCTGGTAGACTCTGTCCTGGACGTGGTAAGAAAGGAAGCCGAGAGCTGCGACTGTCTTCAGGGCTTCCAGCTCACCCACTCCCTTGGAGGCGGCACAGGCTCTGGCATGGGTACCCTGTTGATTAGCAAGATCCGTGAGGAGTACCCTGACCGCATCATGAACACCTTCAGTGTGGTGCCCTCCCCCAAAGTGTCAGACACCGTGGTGGAGCCCTACAATGCCACCCTGTCTGTGCATCAGCTTGTGGAGAACACTGACGAGACCTATTGCATCGACAACGAGGCCTTGTATGACATCTGCTTTCGCACCCTGAAGCTGACGACGCCCACTTACGGGGACCTCAACCACCTGGTGTCAGCCACCATGAGTGGTGTCACCACCTGCCTGCGTTTCCCCGGCCAGCTCAACGCTGACCTGCGTAAGCTAGCTGTCAACATGGTCCCATTCCCCCGCCTGCATTTCTTCATGCCAGGCTTTGCCCCCCTCACCAGCAGAGGTAGCCAGCAGTACAGAGCGCTGACGGTGCCCGAACTCACCCAGCAGATGTTCGATGCCAAGAACATGATGGCCGCCTGCGACCCCCGCCACGGCCGCTACCTCACTGTGGCCGCCATCTTCCGCGGGCGCATGTCCATGAAGGAGGTGGATGAGCAGATGCTGAACGTGCAGAACAAGAACAGCAGCTACTTTGTCGAATGGATCCCCAACAATGTCAAGACTGCAGTCTGCGACATCCCGCCCGTGGCCTCAAGATGGCTGCCACCTTCATCGGCAACAGCACGGCCATCCAGGAGCTGTTCAAGCGCATCTCTGAGCAGTTCACAGCCATGTTCCGACGCAAGGCCTTCCTGCACTGGTACACCGGAGAGGGCATGGATGAGATGGAGTTCACAGAGGCCGAGAGCAACATGAACGACCTGGTGTCCGAGTACCAGCAGTACCAGGACGCCACCGCTGAGGAGGAGGGCGAGTTTGAGGAGGAGGGAGAAGAGGATATGGGTTAAACTAAAATCAATTTCAACTGCAATCCATCCCTTTTGTTTCAGGTTGTTCTTTTATTCTCTTTCACTGCACAAGGAGCTGCTGTCAGTGTTTAACCTGTTGTAATTGCAATAAATCTTATCAGCATTTAAAAAACTTGTTTGTGTTCCTTTGTAGATGTACATTTCTGAAAAACAGGAGAAATTGGAAAATAGATCTTCCTTTACTATAGTACAGTTCTTGACAAGTGCCTTTATAGATCAAGAAGCAGTAAAAGCATAAACAAACACATTTCTACAATACATCATTTGTTAATATAATCTTGAAATGATTCCCATGTCTTTTTATAGTTGGTTACATTGGGATTATAGCAAAAGAAATGACCTTTTAAATTAATCACACTTGGAAGAAATTGAATTCATGTCATTGGCAATTTAGTGTTATAGGAATTCTATTTTAAGGGACATTGGTTTAATAAAAGCTGCAACATACAAATTGTATGCTTGCTACAAGTCCACGGTCTTGCTCCCTCCAAGTTTGGAGAGGACAATGCATTTTTTATGCTTGGTTTTCACATGCAATGTTACAAATTACTCTCGTTTTGAAGGAAACTTTCTACAGAGAAGTGCTCGGAAGGCATTGGCCAGGAAAAAGGTTGGTCTATATTACAACACAGTGCACAGGGACAACTTGGGTTGGGGAACTTTAAGCTAGACATTGGTGGCCACCATTTTCTACTTCACATTAATTTGCGTCTACATTTTAGTTTCTATGTGCAATGGTCTCTTCCATTGCGCAAACTAAAGTACATCCCACTCCTGAGATTTTCAAGTAGTACAAATATATGGACTTAAGCAATTGGTGAAGAAGCACTTGCATTCATTTACAAACATTACAGAATACAACTAACAAAATATAGACCTTGGAGATGTTGACGATGAGCAATTGAAAAGGTTGTCAGCATACAACAGTAAGTTTTGTATGGGTAAATATTTTATACCATCACCTGTTTGAGATTTTTTAAATGTCCAATACACACTAAAATTAAAATATCTTATTGTTTGGGAGATTTCACAATTTTGCAGAATATGGAACTTACTTGAGGGGTTGCTGATCATTAAACTGCCTTCAATGAAACTCCCAAACGTAAGTGTTTGTGCCTACATGAAAAACATTTGTGTTTTGCTAAAGATCTAAATTCAATGTAGATTGTAGAATCGACTTGGGTTACTGACCACAGAGAATCTTTATTACTTTCAAATTCCTGCATGATGACAATAGATTTCCATTAAACTGACCGTTAAATTAAATAATGTATATAATATATATTAATAGCTATAATCAAAACCTTTTCTTTCTCTCAAAGAATCCATCCACATATAACCTCTGTTAATAATTTCCTTTGAGAAGGGTGGGTGTAGATCTGGACCCTATATCCTGGTCCCATTGCAGATTGTGCTGAAATATACCCAAATCCATTTGGCATTACAACATACAGCACAAACAGATCTGGGACGAGGCTCCACCAAACCCTTCTCCTGCCACCCAAACACATATTACTAGTAGTTCCCAAAACTCAGATGGCTTGTTCCCTTGGTTAAAAGCAATAAAACCCTGTCAAACACAGGTGCCATCAAGCCCAAGCCTCGAGAAACAAGGTTCTTTCCGAAATGGCACCTATTCCATCTATAGTGCACTACTTTTGACCAGAGCCCTATGGGTCCTGGTCAAAAGTAGAGCACTATAAAGGGAATAGGGTGCCATTCAGGACTTAACCACAGTGATAGTGTGAAGGCAGAATCAACCACCGTGATCTCAATCACTAACCAACTGCCACTAACCACAGACACTTTGGTAAGTGTACATACACTACCAGTCAAAAAGTTTAGACACCCTATTAATTCAAGGGTTTTTCTTTATTTTTACATTTTAGAATAATAGTGAAGACATCAAAACTATTAAATAACACATATGGAATAATGTAGTAACCAAGAAAGTGTTAAACAAATCAAAATATATTTTATATTTGAGATTCTTCAAATAGCCACCCTTCGCCTTGACAGCTTTGCACAATCTGGGCATTCTCTCAACCAGCTTCACCTGGAATGCTTTTCCAACAGTCTTGAAGGAGTTCCCATATATGCTGAGCACTTCAATTAACAGGTGTGCCTTTTTAAAGTTAACTTGTGGAATTTCTTTCCTTCTTAATGTGTTTGAGCCAATCAGTTGTGTTGTGACAAGGTAGGGGGTATATAGAAGATAGCCCTATTTGGTAAAAGACCAAGTCCATATTATGGCAAGAACAGCTCAAATAAGCAAAGAGAAACGACAGTCCATCATTAGTTTAATACATGAAGGTCAGTCAATACGGAACATTTCAAGAACTTTGAAAGTTTCTTCAAGTGCAGTCGCAAAAACTATCAAGTGCTATGATGAAACTGGCTCTCATGAGGACCACCACAGGAATGGAAGACCCAGAGTTACCTCTGGTGCAGAGGATACGTTCATTAAAGTTACCAGCCTCAGAAATTGCAGGCCAAATAAATGCTTCACAGAGTTCAAGTCACAGACGCATCTCAACATCAACTGTTCAGAGGGGACCGTGTCAATCAGGCCTTCATGGTCGAATTCCTGCAAAGAAACCCCTACTAAAGGACACCAATAATAAGAAGAGACCTGCTTGGGCCAAGCAACATGAGCAATGGACAGTAGACCAGTGGAAATGTGTCCTTTGGTCTGGAGTCCAAAGTTGAGATTTTTGGTTCCAACCGCCGTGTCTTTGTGAGATGCAGTGTGAGTGAACGGATGATCTCCGCATGTGTAGTTCCCACCATAAAGCATGGAGGAGGTGGTGTTATGTTGTGGGGGTACTTTGCTGCTGACACTGTCTGTGATTTATTTAGAATTCAAGGCACACTTAACCAGCATGGCTACCACAGTATTCTGCAGCGATACGCCATCCCATCTGGTTTGGGCTTAGTGGGACTATCATTTGTTTTTTAACAGGACAATGACCCAACACACCTCCAGGCTGTGTAAGGGCTATTTTACCAAAAAGGTGAGCGATGGAGTGCTGCATCAGATGACCTGGCCTCCACAATCCTCCGACCTCAACCCAATTGAGATGGTTTGGGATAAGTCGGACGGCAGAGTGAAGGAAAAGCAGCCAACAAGTGCTCAGCATATGTGGGAACTCCTTCAAGACTGTTGGAAAAGCATTCCAGGTGAAGCTGGTTGAGAGAATGCCAAGAGTGTGAAAAGCTGTCATCAAGGCAAACGATGGCTATTTGAAGAATCTCAAATATAAAATATATTTAGAATTGTGTAAGACTTTTTTGGTTACTACATGATTCCGTATGTGTTATTTCATAGTTTTGATGTCTTCACTATTATTCTACAATGTAGAAAACAGTTCAAATAAAGAAAACCCCTTGAATGAGTAGGCGTGTCCAAACTTTTGACTGGTACTGTATATATCTGTATAATGTATATCTACATAAAACAAAACAGTTGGGAATGAGCGGTGATGAGGATGCTAGAAGGACTCCGGTTGGTGCGTTGGAGATGGGGGTGTGTCTGTGGGAGAGGCCACTCCCACTACCCCCTGTCCATCAGGACTGAGAAGACCCAGCAGGTCCTCGTCCATCTGCTCCAGTTCACTTTGGTCCAAAATCTCAAAGTCCTCTTCCTCGGGTCGGTACAAACGTGTCGTCCGGCATCTCCTCGGCACTCCTCTCCTCGGTCTCCGCAGTGACCGCATCCTGGTCCTTTTCTGCCTCGGCGACAGGGCGGGGGGGCTTTCCAGGGCGCTGGGGGCGTGTCGGTGGGCAGGAAATCTGCAATGGAGGGGCCCTTGCTGGCCTCAGTGGAGCGCAGCAGGGCCGACAGAGTGTTCTGCACCACGGTGGAGATTGCCGTGTTCACGATCTCCTCACTCAGGGCTTCCAGTGACTGCCTCGGGGCCTGGGACTCCCTTTCCCCCATCCACCACCTCCTCCACTCTCCCAGCCCCCCAGCAGTGGTCCCTGGTCCCCACCTGGCGGCCGTCTATGTCCGTTGAAGTGTGTGTTGACAAAGTGGAGCGGGGAGGCCAGGTGCTGGATGAGGAGGCTGGCCGGGCTCATGGGCTCCCCCTTCGAGGGCTCTCCTCCCCCAGCCGCAGCCCCGTGCCCTTGGCCCTGACTGGGGCCCCGTAACGGGAAGTGGAGGAGGCTGTGCTCGATGGAGGGGAACTCGTCAACTGAGGGGAATTCAGGCAGGTCCCTTAGGAAGGCCTCCTCTGGGTCACTGTGCACACTCTGCTGGTCCAGGTCTAAACAGTCACAGGAGAGGGAGAGGATGGGGTTAAAGGTAGTCAGCGATGCATGAAGTAAATCGCAATATTGGGTTGCCTTCTAAGAGTGTGAATCGCAAGGCTGAACTTGGTCCAGCAGCTGTCACATTGCAGCAGCGTGAAGCTCACCTGCACATGGCCAGATCTTTTTTGCGAGTGAAGATCTACAATATCTGCAGTTCATCCTGCTGCTTGTGGCAACGCCATGTCGCTGAGTCTCAGTTTAATATGCAGAGAAAATGTCATTCTAATATATAGTGAATGAGGAAGGAGTCAACAGCACATCAAAATAATGACAAATCAAAATTTGCTAGTGCCAATATTTGATTCACATGATTTGGACTGTGGAACACATGCTGCTCAATTATAGAAATCCCTGCAGTCCAATTCTGTCCTTTCTCCTCCGCACACATGTAAAAGCATCAGATTGATGTAAGAGGTATGTCTCACCTTGGGTTATATGCTAGGGAAGGGCATTTGAAATTATTTCACTATTAGAATAATATATTTCTTTCGGATAGTCAAAATACAATGTTTGAAAGATTGTTTTTTAAACTTCAATGGAGACTTGCTCGTGTAACTCGAGAGAGAGCTTGTGTGCTGTGCTCTGCTTGGAAGGGTGGGGGAGAGGGGAGCAGGGGCCGGTATGTGTGACACGGAGGGAGAGAGAGAGAAAGTTGCCAAAACCAACTCGCGCTAGTTAGACAAACTTGTTGCTACCATAGGTTATCTATCATACCATCTGCTAGTGCCAGTCTTGAATGCATCAAATCTTTGTAAAAAAAGCTAGCTAGCTACAGTAGCCAGCTAAGTTAGCCAGCTAGCTAACTAAAGTAGCAAGGCTAATTGATGCATCCTTGTCTACAACAACTCCATTCATATGAAACAGCCTACCCGTTGTTGATCATTATAGCCTAATTCCATTTAGCATTAATTAGAAATCTCCTACTTCACTTGCTTCACATGGAGCCTCTAACGGTGGTGCCGCTTTGATTGACCGACAATAACAACAAGCTAACGTGTGTAGGCTACCGGTGCGCCTTTTTTTTAATGGTGCAAAACATTTTGCTATGGTTTGCACTAATGAATACACCCCATTCCATTTCTTTTAAATCCATCAATGGACGTGAACAAGTGGCGCAGGACAGATACTTGGGAGGCAGGGCCTGTTGTGCTTGGGTAACTACCTTCAGAGACGTCTGTGAGCTGTGGGGTGGTAGCTCTGGATACGGAGAACCCTCCACTCTCCAAAATGGATGCTTCCTCGTCAGACAGCTCCGAGTCGGGTGATGGCCATTGCCAGGGCTGTGGTCTTTGCATCCACCTGACCAATGACATAGCACAATTCAATTACATTTTCATTGTTCTTTAGTGAAAGGCTCTCGACAGAACCTATACTAGAGCCCAATTAAGGTTATTACAAAGTCAAGCCATAATATTGTCTTATCCTCTCAATTGTGAGGAAATGTCAACATTCAAATATTAATTGAACCACATTCTGTAAAAAACTAAAACAAAATATTTAGCCTTTCATTGAGGGGAATATCTTGGTTGAGTCAGAATAATCTCTCATTCCTCCTGAAGTGTGCGCTTGTTCTATTCCAGACATAAGCATTGGATTTATAGGCATGGGCTAGAGGGAGTTTCCATTACCATTAATTTCCTTTCAAATCCATAAGGGAGAGTGAACATGTGCACACTTCGGGAGAAAGGAAAGATTATTGGGATGCAACACTAGTGTAATTCTGAATCAGACAAACAATTGAATCAGCAAATTATTAATTGACTAGCCCAAGGAATATGGTCGCTGGATCTTTCCCCCAGCCATCTCTCTTGTACGACACTACATTAGTGCACAACCCTCCAGGGTCACGAGGACTGCGGTTAATCCCATCACTTCTCATCTCCCACTCTAACATACCACTGCTACCCCAATGGCCTAATGACCACTGACCACACAGTCTTGTTTAACTAGCCTTGTGGGGGGACACAATTGATCCTATTCAAAATCCTATTTTCCCTAACCAATGTTCCTTCTAAGCTGTGCACGGGGCGCAGTAGCCAGGGGGACCTGATCAGGGGACCTGATCTGTGCT